>NW_024467032.1:0-154942 GCF_017591425.1 Ochotona curzoniae
CTTTTAATTTACTTTATATGTGTGTGGTTAGTTTCCTCCTTGGGTTTAATGTTTTATATTTGCTTGAAGGAAAAGAAACGGTTTTGAGGTGAATGTTTACCCCCTTGGCCCTCTGCATCGCATCAGGAATGGGCTCACCATAGAGTCAGGTGCCTTTCATCCTCCCAAGCTGGAGGCTGACGGTGAGGAGTGCGCAGAGGGGCGTACAAGAGGCTCCTGGGCCCTGAGGCTTCTCTGCTGAGGGGTAAGACAGGGAGCAAGCAGAGCCAGGTCACTGTGTCTATTTTCCTGGATTCCTCTCCTAAGAGCTGCTGGAGTCTCTGGAGCCTTTGGGTCCCCCCCACCTGTAGGATAGGGGTCAACTCTCTATAACCCTGTTTTGGGGTTCAGAAACAGAACAGAAAA
Organism: Ochotona curzoniae; assembly: GCF_017591425.1. Taxonomy (NCBI): domain Eukaryota; kingdom Metazoa; phylum Chordata; class Mammalia; order Lagomorpha; family Ochotonidae; genus Ochotona; species Ochotona curzoniae. The sequence goes on from NW_024467032.1 coordinate 406, forward strand.
GTGGAAAGATTCTGACCACTGTATTGTCTGTGATGGTCTGTCTGATCTTCAGCTTTGCCATCTGTCTCTGTAAGGAAGATCCGTGTGGCCTCCCTGACTTTGAAGATGTTGTGTAAGATTTATGGGGGGCACTGGCCACACAATAGCTATGCATTTTCATCAAAGGGCCTTTCAAACCAAACTCGTTATGACTGCTGCTAATTTTCCTGTTATCAATATTTCCTTAAACATCCTACCACAGTGATCTCGATTCCCTCCTTAAACTAAGAGTTAGTTAAGTCTTAATGTGCCTAGAGAATCTTTTGGTTGTTGTTTGTTTCTAGCTTTATTACACTGCAGGTAGATTCTAACTCTCACTTTGTGTAATTCAATAAAATTCCTTCACCTTTTCTTGGAGGTCAAGTTAGGGTCAATCTTTACAATTATTCTATAGTACTGGAAGAGATGAATGCACATATACAGGAGAGGCCAGGGCATCAGGTCCAGCTTATGTATCAAGTTATTCAGGTTCTGTAAACCAGCGCAACACCAGCTGTGAGTCGTGGATCTTTATCTATCTGTCTTTGGCCAGAAATTGGGCCAAAATACCTGGAAAGTATCAAGCAAATTGATGGGATAATTTTATGCCGGTTAAATGTAGATACTCCAGTCTGGAACACAGGCGTTTGAACGAGTGGGCCAGATGCTTACCCTGTGTGTGTGTGTGTGTGTGTGTGTGTGTGTGTTCATTGCTGCTCTGCCCTCTTGGGTGTGGTTGCAGCGGCTAAGAAACTCGCATAGGTCTTACATTAGCACCTGCGATTTTATTTCCATTATGTCTTTGAGGGGGTGAATGTCTGAATCAAGATGTGCTTTCCCTCACTGGCCATTCCTCTTCTTCCTCTTGTAGCAGCACATCCATGTTCCTGACGCCAGGGATAGCTGCACAGTCCATATCTCCAAAACCTTTCCCTGAGGATTTGTAGACAATCAAACTTGTTTGTTTGGGGGTAGGGGGTACGTTATGGATGGGAATGGTTTCTGTGTTTGTGGCAAACAGACCACAAACACAGACCATGCCAGAGAATATACTTGGCAAGAAGCAGGTATTTTACAATGCAGGGGGCAGAGAGGAACTTGGTCTTGGATGACATTTTTAAAATTCTAGACCTAGCCTCACCAAAATCCCCTTTGACCTCTGTATTTTTAAACTAGGGAGGCGAGTAAATTTGTCTTATTGGTTGTTTACAATTACAAGGCTATTAATGGCAACTCTGGTTTATCGAATTCTTACTTGAAGAAAGGAATTCATCACATTGTGGTAAAACGGAGACAGCCATTACTGTTATTATTGGTCTGTAACTTGAAGGTGGCGTATGTCTCTAGGTGAGAGTAATGCTTGGATGCTGGATTTATGACAGCTCAGTCACCATGACAAGGCAACCAAGCTGAAAGGACCCACTGCTCAGACCCTGGTGTGCACCACCTTTTTTTTGGACCACCTGTAATGCCTCATCCATCACCCAAACCTCCCCTGGGTGCGCCTCTAATCTCTTCCCCACATCTCAGCCAGAGGGCACCTTCCAAAGCACAATTTTGATGACAGTTCTCTCCAGCTTAGGACTTGTCTTTGTTCCCCATTCCTGTACCGGTCAAGTTCAACTTCCTTCACGTGAACCTCCTTGAGCCCCACCTACCCCTTGTGCTTCTCTCTCCTCCCTCTCCTGGCTCGCTATCCCCAGCTGCTCAGGAAGTCCTCATCTAGCACATGCCCCACTCTACCTGGAGGAGTTTTCCCACTTTGCTTGGGTGACTTTCAGTTCTCAGCACAGATGCTGCCTTCTTGGGGAACAACTTTCGATGCCCCTCTAGGAGCTCCTGTCCAGGTAGTCTGTTGGTCACCATACTGTGTTTCTGTTAGGGCACGCCACTCTCACCCATTTATTGATCCCTGAACCTTTCCACCTCTGGAGTCTCCAGTTATAACACAGCACCTGACGCCCAACAAGTGCTCTATAAATATTTGCTGAATGATTTTATCATTTATAAGGCAAAATCGCACACATATCAATAAAACATCGTTTCCTACATGCATATATGAGTGTCTAACTTGGTTATTTTTTTGTTATTGTAGCTTATTTGTGTGACAGTAATTTCATTTTGAGACAACTTACAAATGTTTCATCTAGGATGTGATTTCATGAATTACAGAATCTGTGCCAATTTTCTAGGCAAACTGCTGTAACTCTGTTACATGAGATGGAGTGGGGGAGCAGTGCTTTAAAAATAGCTGACCGGATATCCCTCCTGGTGGCCTGGGTTATGTAAAAGTATTTTGTGTTAAGCCAATGCTGCACAATGGATCACTGAGCTTTGAAAAAGCGCTTTGGGGTCCTTTTTCAGTGTTAAATATCTGCTTATAAATGGGATCAGACTGAAATTCTCCTGGAAAAAGGATACAATGTTCCAGCGTTATCATTTTTTAACTTTAGCTATTTACAAAATTTCAATGTTAAACTGATTTGATTTTTTATAAAATCCTTTAACCACTTAATGAGGAAAATCAGATTCCTATTAAGAAGAGTACTTAGATTTGGGCTTACCATGTTTTTGCATTGGAAAAAAACTTGTGGTTAGTAGCTGGAGTTAGATTTATTTCAATTTTTAAAAGTCGTTTGGTAGGGGCAGCATTGTGCAGTAGGTTAAGCTGGCACTTGGAATGTCCACATTCTATATCAGAGTGTCTGTTCAAGTCCTGGCTATGCTGCTTCTGTTCCATCTCCCTGCTCATGTGTCTGAGAAGGCAGCAGATGATAAATGGAATCCCTGTCACTCATGTAGGAGATGAGGATGAAGTTGCTGGCTCCTGGTTTTACTTAATTCAGATCTGACTGCTGGGTTGATTTGGGGAATGAACCAATGGGTGAAAGATCTCTCTTCTTTCTCTCCCTCCTTTTCTATCACTTTGCTGCTCGGCCTTCCAAATAAATAAATAAATAAACAAATAAATAAATAAATAAATAAATAAAATCCAAAAGGTAGCTTGGGAACACTGTTCCTGTGGGCCTCATTAAAATAAATCACAGAGATTGCTGAGTGAGTGTTCGTTATGGACCATGTTCCTAGGCACTGTGGATTAGATGGAGGTGAGTCCATGGTCCTATAGCATGCTTGATTAGAAAGCTCATTAAGATCAAGATGAAACAATTAGATTGATCTAATTCCAGAAATGTGGGGAATTAGATACGTAGTGGGTGAGTGTGGATCCTGGGACAGAACAGAGCAGAGGGCAGAGATGTTGGCAAAAGAAGATACAGATGAGCAGATTGTGAAGGAGCGGAAACGCAGGAAGCAGAGATCCCAGGTGAGAAAACACCCAGGGAACAGCATGCAGAGGTTGGGTATCTGGGCAGGAATGGGAGAAGCAGAAAGCTTAACTGAGTTGCTACTGTTCCTTCCATGGAAAGCCGGCCAGGTAACCACATTGTTAACTCTACATGTTCTAATATAACTTAACATTATCCATGAGAACTGCCCCAAGCCCTAGATGTAGATGCTTATTTACCTTCCAACCCACCCGGTTTTCATCACTAGAACTACATCACCGAGGTAGCTAACTTAAGAGAAGAACTTCATTCAGCCTGCAGTTACGGCGGTTCAAGAGCATGGAACCTGTGTTGGCTTTGTTCTGGGGAGCGCCCATGCAGATGACAGATGTGGCTGGCAATGATGAGAGCACAGGTCAGAGCGTGTCGTCATATCTCCAGTAGGTAGCACAGATGGGTGATGGGGTTTCCTCCTTTTGTAAAACCCCTCTCGTGAGAACTTGAGTAATCCCTTAGGAGGACAGACACACCAGAACCACTTCCAGGGTTCCACCTCCCAATACCACCGCTCTACAAATAAGCCTTCAACCACATGAATCCACAGGGCACACCCACACCATAACTTGGTCATTTAGTTACAGAAAATTCGATGTCTTGTGTTGCAAACCAGGTCCCAGCGGGGAGAAGCAGAAAGGGTGACTAATACTCTTCTACTCACTCTGGTCAGCAGCTTACAAACCACACCTATTCTTCAGGGTTTTTTCCTACTGAACTTTGGGCAGATTCCTTGTAAGAGATGCTCACTCCTTTAATACTAAGCACCTCTTCTAGTGTCCCAAAGGTTTTGAATTCTAGTCCCAAAGAGGTGATACCCATAGGTAGGAAAGCACCCCCTTCTTTTCCATGGCTGGAGGTTCTACAAGGGAATCCCAAGCACCATTTTCATCAGAATCAACTGGAATGTTACAGGTATGGATCTTCAGCCCACACTGTAGACTTCATGAAACAGAATCCCTGGGGGTTCAGCCAGGAAATCTGGATTTTCATATAAGAGCACAAAGGGCCCTCGTCAACACCCAGTGTCCTTTTGCTTTTCCTCTGTCAACAAAGAACATTCAGTTTCTTATATGAAGATAATAATTGCTCTAATGGGATAAGGCCCTCTAATGGCTGGTATCAACATGGATGAACAGTTGTAAAAGGACATACTTGTAATATAAAAAAAAATAGAGGGAGAGTGGTACACGGTATAAGAAATTAAATGAAATGCCTATTCTCTCTGTATTTGAAGATGAACACATCTTAAACCTACATTTGACTCTGCTTATAGAGTAGTAATCATTGTTTGGTCTTATACTGAAGAGCAAGAGCATTTGTAAGATTACTTTCTCTTTTATAAAAGATCTATTTGTTTTCTTGAAAGAGTTATAGAGTGAAGGATACACACACACACACACATCCTTCTTCCATCCATCAGCTGGTTCACTCCCCAAATGGCCACAACAGCAAGAACTGAGTTGGTGCAAAGCTGGGAGCCAGAAGCCTCTTCCGGGTTCTCATCTGGATACAGGGGCCCATTCCTCCTTGCTTTCTCAGGCCATTAATAAGGAGTTGAATCAGAAGTAGAGTGTCCGGGGCTAGAACACGTAGCCATATAGCTTGCTGGTGCTGCAGCAGAGGACTAACCTGAGACTGCAGTGTGCCAGCTCTGACTGCTTTTTTATACTCGGCTAAAAGTTAGCCAGTCCCTATGGGAATTTTTTTCTGATGTTGGAGAGTGGCTATTACCATCACAAACCAATTACCTGGGGTAACTGCCGAGAGTCTTGTGACAGAATACTTCAAAACATCTATCCTTTGTTTACTTGATAATAAACTAAGTCTTGCATTTGGCCAAAAGATTTTAGATTTTACAAGTTAGTTGACTGAATCCACTTCTAGAAAGAAATTAAACCTAATGTCAAAAGTCCAACAAGGCAGCTCTGAGAAATCAGGGTCAAGAATATGCCCACAAGTTTGGAGGGAATTTTTCCAAGGTTTACCTAATGAAAAAAACAAACGTGTCTTCTTCTGTAGTAAAAATGTTCAGTTTAGTTTGTGTGGCTCTGGGTATGAACTTTAAGAATGTTTAAGTTTTGATTTTGTGCTTTCATTAATTTGATTTATTACACTTTCATATTTATTAAAGTTATTTGAAGTAGTTACATAACTTATTGTTGATAGAGAAAAAAGGTAAGCCCAATAAAGGAAAAAAAGCATTAATAAAAAAAGACTTAGAAATGGTTATTGAAATACAATGGCCTAGAAAAACATATTTGCCAGTCCCTTTTGTATAGCAAGTGAGTGCTGTAACTTTCCAAGGCACATGAATGTGCTTGGCAAAAGCTGACATCGAATAGGCATGCAAGTTTACCCCAATGTACATTCTAAGTCCACCACGGTTTTTCACTAGGTGCTAGATATAGTCGCTCTTACTATTAACTGGGCTGACACTCATACTACAGGTATACAAAATCAAAGTGCCCTACAGTTTTGTGATAAGCAATGATTAATCAGTAACTCACTTCTCACATTCTCCAGTCCATCCCGGGTAACTGCCAGGTAAGTTTCCCCGGCAAAGGCTTACCCATGTGCACTTGCCAGCCTGAATTTGCTGCTTCTGAGGGTTCGTCTCTTTCCACGTGTTCCCAAAAGAGGTTTCTTGGCGGGTAGAGGTTGCTGACCCACTAGTCCTGCTGGCCAGACTATTTTTTGGATTCCTGACCCCTTGCCATGGATTTTAGGTGGCAAGCAATAGAAATTATTTAGGCTAACACAATGATAACAAAGGAATTTGTTGGAATGGCATGGGGCAGTACACAGAAATTGAAGAAAAGTTAAACAAACATGCCTCAGAAAAGACCTGCCCCAGGGCAGTTGTGAGGATAAGGTACAAGAACTAACAGAGATTTTGCAGGGCACTGCATTGCTGTCAGTATGAATAAGCTCCTTGCACTTTGGGCTAAAGATTCAAATTCCTGGGAGAGGGCACTTGTCTGACTTGGCTTAAGGCATGTGCCCAACCCATCGGCTAAGAGACTAACAAATATGATGGGAGAGTAGTTTAGTCAAATAAAATTGAAGTGCTACCACCATAAGTTGAAAGAAATAACAGCCAGAGGAAGTGGACTGATGTCTGAGGCACCGTGGCAGCTGTGTCCTTGGTTTCCGTGGGCTGGGCATGCTGTCTCATCTTTGTGATCATTTTGATCATGTTTGACAACCAGCAAATTTGAGACAGCCTTCACCTTGTGTTCTTCCAGATCAAGTACAATTCCAATGCACCCTGCACATGGGTTTCCCTCATTTCTACCCAGTGTTCTGTCTGGTCACTGGTTTCCATATTTCCACCAACTGCACTGTCCCCTGGGGCTTTCAGACATGACAAGGTCTCCTTTGATCTCTTTTCTTTCTTCACATCAATGGATGTACTTGCGTGTATTTATCTTGTCTAACATAATATTTTGACATCTGTCTACACCATGGAATGGTTCTATCAGGCTAATTGTATATGTATTGTCTCATGTTTGTTGTGTAAAGTCATCATGATGTAAATTAACTGGACTAAAGTAAAGTAAATGCAAAGACTTGAATCCGGGGCTCTGCTAGGTAAAACTGGATGACGATTTTGTCAGTCAGTGCCAGATACTACTGCCCACATTCATGAACATTCCCTGGGCTCCTATCAGGTGCCAGCACATGGTCTAAAGTACTCATACACAGCACTGTGTTTATTCACCACAGCAATCCTAGAGACTCATATTATGATCCCCATTTCATCAACAAGAACAGAGCACATCTTAGCTACCCAAGGTCACACAACTAGTTCTAGGTGGAATGGATTTTGTAATGATAAACTTCCCAAGAGAGTATGGATCTACAAAAAGCTTTGTGTGAGAACAGCATCCTCACATTAAACGTGATGAGGAATAATGTATTGAGACTTCAGGGGAGAAGTACAACTGGAATGAGCCATTTGGAAGTTTTATTGTAACCTGCAGCTCTACACACTCTCAGGAGGCTCTAGTCTGAGGCTGTTGATGACTGTCCCTTAGGCAGTCATGGTACATCACAGTGGCTATGATGGACACAATCATCCCAATTTATCTATGGAGTTAGAAAATATTCCAAAAGATATGCTTCATGCATGTTGAATCAATTGGAAAATTGGAAGCCAAAATGAGCTTTATATCAACAGCAACAAAAAACCCACTCTGGATTAATTCAATGAGTCAACAAATTGAAAAAGCAGGACAGGTTCTCATGTATAAACAAGTCAGACTTTGGGAAGCTTTTCTGGCTGCTGCCTTCTGAAGGTGAATGTTGTCCCAACAGACTCCCAAGTAAATCATTTACAGCATGCCAACCAGTGGATGTTGGAATAGCCACTATTAATCTCCTACCTTAATACCAGAAAATGTTGAATGCATTGCAAATATTATCGTCTTAAATTAAAAATTCTTGATATCAAGATAGATCTGATCAATATCTTCTTTCAATAGTGGCTAGTCGAATTTTCAATATTTTCTTGCATTATAAAATATTGGCACGTAAGGATTCTTGCGTCAAGTCTGCTTTTTCCTTCCCCTTCTCTGTATTTGCTTCTAAGGTTATAATGTGGCCATTTCTTAATCTACTGCGATTATAATGCATTCTCATGTTTATCCAGTTACTACTCAACTAGATACATGGAAATTAGTTTAAAACAAACCGATCCTGAAGAATCTAGAAAAAAACACTTAATAGATTCTAAGTGTAAATGTCCCTAGCTTGAAAAATCAAAATAGGACTGAGAGAAGCAAAGGGATAGAATGAGAGGAGAGGATATAAGAAAAGAGAAAGTTGCTCTCGGACAGCAGGTGCACAGCTTCTGAGCCTGATTCACCCTGTATTCATGGTAGCCAGGGCAGAGAGTTTGCTGAAAAATGGAGGCTGATAGAAGCCAGGGTCTTTATATGGAGTAAGCAGTTGACTCACTCCATGCTTATAAGGAGGAATACAAATGGTAAACTTTGCATTTTATGTGTACCTCATCAAAGACCATAAATGCCCAAAGAAAGTTCTTGCTCCATCTGAGGTTCCTTGAATTTATTTTTGGGCTAACCAGAGAAAGTTCAATTGGAAATGGGCAGATTATTACAAAGTTAACACTAGGAAAATTGGTTATTTGGGAACATTTTTAAATTTCAATCTTTAGCTCACAGCAAATAATATCATGGATTAAATAAGAAAATGGATAGGAGGCATTAATTCAAATTATAGTTAACAAGCTAGGTTTTGAAATTATTCAATTTTCTTTTTGCTTCTCAATATGTAAATTGTGGCCATTATTTTCCAATTGGAACATGTTCCAAATTAAAAAGAAAAATTTATACCAGTTGCTTTAATGAGTAAGTTTATAAGTCTCCTCTAAAAATCATACATCAAAGCAATGAAATTCATCATGGCATTATTAAAAATTAGACTTAACTTTAAATCATGATGTGCAGTATGATACATGAATCATTCATTTTAAAAGACTATTTAATGATGTGAGAAACAATACAGAATGTCAAAAAAGTAGTGCAAATGTAAAATATATAACATCTGATTTGAGTTTCATACAAAATTTTAACAGTGGCTATGGTGATTTTACACAAGGGGTGATTTTTGTTTGGCTTTTACACTAATTTATGCATCTTAAATATTCCTGAATAACATTTATTACATGGATTGTTAGGCAGTAAAGGTCAACTCATAAAGAATACCTATGTCCAGTCGGATAATTAGTTCCAGTAATTCATTTTTAAATTTCCCAAGGATTTGTTGTCTACTTGAAAGATACTGGAAGAGTTTCCTTAACAAAGAACACTGCAATGAAGGTACTCAGCAAATGTCTACAAAAAGAGGTTTAGTCTGTTGGTCTTGTTGTACCTACTCACAGGGAATGGAATTTGAGGGACACTGTTCCAAGATTGTTTTCGTGATCTTTATTTTAAACACATGTCAACGAGCTCTACATCATAAAGAAAGAATCACATTGTTAATACTAAATACTAAATCATATGTTCTCTCTGATATAAGGCAACCTCCTTGCAAAATACAAGAACAACGGTCCTTTTAAAACTGTTTTTGCTATGTCTCATGGGTTTTGATATTTTCGTTTTTATTTTCATTTCTTCAAAATTTTTTTCTCTTATTAAACTCTTCATTGACTCATAGGTCATATAGTAGCATCATTTTAAGATTTCTTATTTTCTTTTTTTATTTTTCAGTGACACATTGGTCATTCAGTAACATGTTATTTAACCTCATGGGATTGTAAATTTTCTATTTTTTCTGCCTGTTGTTGATTTTGCATTATGGCTTTTTCATTTAAGAGGATGTATAGTAACTGTGTAATAGAAACTGTCATATCCAGATGTGAAGATACAATGCAGTATGCATCTCTACTTCCAAATCAAAGATGGACTCTCAATGAAACTGTTAAATATATCTTGACAATAGGATGCTGGACTCTCTGCCATTGTCCATACCTACAATGTCAGGATACACTTAAATAACAGAATGATAGACTTGTGACTGTTTAGGAATGACTATACTACTGTAATACTATAAGAGAAATCAGTGTGGGGAAGGAACCTGGGGAGAGGGAAAGGGAAATCCCAGCATCTAACAAAATAGTAATAATAATAATCATAATTGTAATAAAAGGAAAAGAATAGAAATATCTACAATTAAGGCATTTGGTAATCTCACCATAAACAGGATGAGATTGTTGGTTGAGCTATGGCATCATAGTGTCAGGGACGGAGCAAAGTAAATAGGTTGCTCATTGTTTATTGGGGATGATGGTAAGGGAGGAGGCCATTTCTGCTGATGTTTTCAAATAAAGTTATTAGAAAATACCAGCAGCATGGAATGTTCTGAATAATATTTTCGAAAAAGAGCCTCCTTAATATGCTTCAGGAAGGACTAGGTCACCAAATAAAAGCAGAATTACAGGAGTATAAGGTGCATGTTTGGATTGCTGCTTTTCTGATATTGAAACATTCCTCTCTCAGTAATACTTGGCATTTGTGGAATGCTTGGCTGTGTGCAAGATGTGTTCAATTGCATTATTTCTAGAAGCCAGAAAGGCAGATTCTATCTGCCGCATTTTATGATGCGTTTCGGAATGCGAGTGTTTTGCTCCTGACTATCACGACAATGTCTTTGCTCTGGCATACACCAACGGGTGCTCGGCACCGCCGTGTGCTGGCTCTCCAGCCCCAGATGACCTTGTCTGCATGTCTGCCCCTGCCGATCTGGCGGTGCTCATGCTGGTCAAACGGACTCAGAGCAGTCTGCCTTTGCAAGGCCTGAGCAGGTCACTGTGAAGCGACACTGTGGGTGCTTCCACCCACAGTTTGTGACACTCAGCTGACCTACCTCATAGTCTTCTGCCTTTGCCACAGTAACTAGAGAGCATGAGTTTCTGCATAGAACATGTTGTCTCGCATGTAATAACCTTATCTTGAGAGGCTGCACATATAGCTCATCCTTAGTTTAAGCACTTTTTGGAGAAGATTGAGGAATCTTTTGTTTCCAAAATGCCCAAATAAGGAGAATGCAGTCCAGGAGTAAAAGCTGGAGCTTGGCTACTAATTACTGGCACAGGCTGGAACTGGAGCATAGGCTTAGAAGAAGGTACACGCAGAACCTACGAATTCTTTTATTTTTTGTTTATTCTTACTTAAAAGGCAGATTTAAAGCTAGAAAATCCTACTGCAATTATCTATGTAATTATTTAAGCCTCATGAGGACAGGAGAGTTCATGCTAGTATCATCTACCTTTGTTCCTAGCATTCAGATCTATAAGCCATTGCATCATAATCTATGAAAAAGTATCTGAATGAAGCATTAAATATTTAATCTGAAGACAAATGTTTCATTTTTATACCAATGGGTTAAAGAATTGACTAGCTTTAAACTGATCTTTTAGTTTTGGTGTTTACTAAGATGCTGGTCCAATTCCATAAACATATACGAAGGGCCAGCAATACCAAATGTAATGCTGTAACGGAACCACAAAGATGGACAAAGCATGACACGTGTGTTTCAGGAGCTCTGTAAGGAACATAAAAAACACCCTTATATGCAACTGGATGCAGAGTCAAACAGTATTTCAATAGAGGCAGGCATTTGATGTAAAGGTAAAGATGCCAGCTGGGCTCCCTACATCCCATATCTGAATGTCTGCCTTAGACACTTGCCTCCAGTTCCTGATTTCAACTGCCTGCTAATGCACAACCCTGGAAAGCAATTGGCATGGCTTGGGAGGTTGGATCGCTGCCACCTATGCGGGATACTGTGCTCTAAGTTCCTCGCTCCCAGCTCAGTCTCAGCAAAGAGCTGTTGTCCACCCATGGAGAGGGAACCACCAGATGCGAGTACTTGCCCTGTCTCTCAAATAAGTAACAATCAGAAAAGCATATATCAGCAATGAAGATTAATAGATGTTTTGACTACAGAATGAAAAGCCTGTCAAAAGTCACTCATCTTTTATAATCATTTTGTTTTGTTTATTTCTTTGAAAATATTAGACCCTAGTTTGTGGTGAGTATTTTAATTGTTGACTGGTTGTCTGTTTTTCAGTGTGTTGCATTTTTATGTTTTTTTTTTTAATTTGTTTGAGAAGCAGAGTAATGGGGGAGAGAGGGATAGGGAAGAAGAGATCTTCCACCTGCTGGTTTCCTCCCCAAATGGCTGTGCAGGGAGGACTGTCCATGCTGAAGCTTGGAGCCAGGAACTCCGTCGGGCTCTCCCACTGGGTAGCAAGGCCCCAAGTGCCTGGGCTCTCTTCCACCACTGCCTCTCCAGAAACATTAGCAGGTTGCTGCCTGGAAGTGGAAAAGGTCGCAATCCTGATCTTCAATAGGGGCTGCCTACAACACCAGAGCAAGCTTACCCTCCAGTCCCAGGAAGCCAGTCCCCGAGAAGTGCCAACCTACAAATAAGTCTTTGTAGCCATTTAAACATTACAGTTAGAATAATGAATTTTAAAAATGTTCATCGGTCTATTTTTAGGTGAAAAAAGCAGAATGAGAACAAATTGAAAAGGGAACAAACCAAAGCTCTAACAGTAATTATCTTCAGTTAATATTCTATAGATCTTATTTTCAATTTTTGTACTTTAAAATGATTTCTAATTTTATGCAACACACTTAACTTTTTAAAGAAGTTAGCATGTGAACTCTTCAGCTTTGCCAATATTATGCATAAAGAAACAGCATAAAATTATCCTATCATCCTGGTTGAACAAAGAAAACAAATATCTCCCCTTGCTGTCTTGGGTGGCTCCAGTCCCACTTTGTCATTTGATACAAAGGGACAATGTTACGACTTGCCATTTGTGGAAAGTTTTCGTTAGGAAGTTCATGTAACAACAAAAATATCCTGATGGGAAAAAATTTTCAGTGACCTGACTGTTTTGACTATGTAATGACAAATCCTCCAATGTTTCTAAATACACTTGAACTACTTTCTAAACATTGCAATCACGTCTCTGAAAAGCCAATTTAGAAAGACAATCTAATTAACAAATGTGAACCTTCAAAATTAAAAATGGACAATTCCTAACTTACCCAAGAAAATTGCCAGAAAAATAGAAGATTATTACATGGTCGTATTTTAAATACCCTTGAAGAATGAAGACTTAAATTTTTTTTTAAGGGAGAGAGGGAGAGAGAGAGGAATCTTCTGTCTACTGGTTCTTTCCCCAATGCTTGCAACAACCAGGGCTGGGCCAGGCTGACACCAGGAGCCCAGAAGCCATTCTGGGTCTGCCATGACGATGACAGGGATCCACGTCCTTGGAATGTCACGTGCTGCACTGGAGTGTACTCATTAACAGGAAGCTGCAAACAAGAACGGGGCAGGGATTTGGACTGAGGCACTCCAATAAGGCAGACGGGCATTCCACACGGTATTTTAAAGGCTTGGCCAAATACCCAACCCCTGTACATCCTTAAATTGTTGCCTCACTGCAATAGCCAATCCCAAAAAACCCAAGAAGAGAGCTCATTTGCTAAAGGTAAGTGTCTGGAACTTTATATGTACACATACATATGAAGCCACTTCAAAAGCTTATGGAAAAACATTCTTCATGACCTTTTAAAACAACTATACTTTAAAATTGTCATCTATATTTATTTCAAAGGCACACACACACACAGGAGTAGATAGAAGTGAACTAGTACATGGAAGAGATCTATTTAAGTGTTGCAACAATATGGCTGGGCCAAGCCAACGCCAGGAGCCCAGAAGTTACTCTGGGCTTCTTACACAGGCGGCGGGGACCCAGGTACTTGAGCCATTATCTGTTGCCTCCAAGATGCAAGTTAGCATGAAGCTGGACTGTGAAGCAGAGCTGGCACTTGAACCTAGGCACTCTGATATGGCATTTGGGACTCCCAAGGAGTGTCTTAATCCTTGTACCAAACTGCTGTGCCCATAATACTTTAAGTTTCTTTGCATAATACCTGCTGTGATATATGGAAATGTTTTTGGTGACTGGATGCATGTGAAGAGCATTGGAGATGACCTGGACTTTTCACCTGTATATCCATTCATCTGTACCAAGTGAACCACACTGGCTCTCTTAGTGGAGGCAGGTTGAACCTGCTCTGCTGACCTGGGCCGCCTCACCTCCTCTCCTCTCCTAAGGAGCTCTCCACCTCCTGCAGGTCCTTACCAGCACTTCAGTTCCCCATACTTATAGCTCTCAGATCCTGAGGCCCCATCAGCCAGGATAAGAGCTTTGTGGCTCTGCTGCTCATTCCTGCCCTGGGCCTTACAGCCACACTGGGCGACTACAGACTCAACCCAAAGAGAGCAGGGAGAGAAAGACAGAAACACAGCAACATGAACAATGATGGAAAAGGATATTTTTATCGCACTGCTGTGCGTGTGGACTCATGCCCAAGCTACAGTGTGAATTCATGGCTAATGCAATGCACCATCTCTCTTAAGAAATTGGTTTTAGCGTAAACATTAAAATTATCATCTAGAGCATACATGGCTGTGGATACTTTCCATTCCATCTAGCAAATATTTCCAACCTTAAAGTAGCATGATTGTGATGAACCTGCACTGTCTGTGGCAACATAACTCCCTTCTCATCATCCACTGTACCTCTGTAAAGACAAAGCAGTGAGCGGATCCCTACAGGAGTGTGCTTGTGGGTGAATAAGGTCAGGTCAGGTGTAAAGTGTTTCCTTTTTTTTCCCCTACAGATTTCCCTGGGTCTTGCTTTTACTCTTGGCAACCAAGGGTGACACAAATGTAAGTGTCCTGCCCATTTTCCACCTGGGAGAGTCGCTGGCCTGGACCAGTTCAGGGTGCATTTCCTAGGGCTGGCTGGCTCTGTGTCCTGCATTAGTCTGTGTGCCCATTCAGAAGGGCTTCCTTGCCCACCTGTCCTGCCACTGGAACCTCTGCTCCCTGCTCTGAGGTCTGTCTTCTACTTCATCAGGGCTGGGCTCGTAGGTGCTCTGCTTCACCTAGCCAAGGCCTACAGCTCCTGTCCCAACCTCTCCTTCTGCCTTTCAATAATGAAAACAGCATAGCTGTAGCTGACACGTAAAAGCTGGCGAGTTCCTCCGCACCACGCATTGTGCTGAGTGCCTTATCAACTTCAGTGTATTGTCACCATTTTCAGATAAGGAAACAGACCTGTTTAACACTAATTTGTTCAAGGTAACTCTAAACCTGGTGCCTGCCCGGACCTAGCCTTTTCTCCAGGTATTTACTGTTTTCATGTAATTTTTTTTTCTTCAAATGCATCAAATACTCATCTTCTGATAAGATACAATTCCAGTGGAGCTCTAAACACTGCAGCCCAGGCTGACCGTTTCAAATTTCTGGAAAAAAAATTGCAGAGATATTTAGGCACAACTTGTGCCTTAAACTTTAGTCATCCTGAAAACTTTATTTCTTGTGACAGATGATCAGAGTGTGTTCCACTCACAGCTATGGCCTTGTACCTCATAGCACCTTTATCTTCATGCCGTTTGTAAAGAACTATGATTAATAGGACAGTGACCCCATGTGACAATTAAAACCATTGCTCACTCAAATTAAGATATGCTAGAAGTGTAAAACACAGATCCTAAAGACTCAGCGTAAAGAAGGCAGTAAAATGTTAGTTTATGAAGTTTTTCGGTGAGAATTATTCACACATACTCTGGATTACTGAGATAAATGAGATACATTAAGATTAATTTCACCTTTGTCAACTTTCAAATGTAGTTAGTGGAAATTTAAAAGTATACATATGGTGCATTGTGAAGGCTTGCATAATATTTATAAACCTAGAGATGTATATACTAAAAGTTCTAAAGTCTGTAAAGTAGAAAATTATAAAACCCGTAAAATTTAATTTAGCTTTAACTAGGAAATATACCTCAGGTCAGCGGTGTTCATCAGGAGTTGCAGGAGTAACTCCAGGAGGAATGGAATGGCCCCTTACAAGTGGCAGAGAGAACCTCTTGTGAGAGAAACTGAGCCGGAAGAAGAGCTTCCTATCCTAATTCAACTAGTTGTGTCACCATAAAATCAAGCTTCTTTTCAATGCTTTCTGCTAAGAGCAAAGAGTTTCCTGTTATAGTAAGAGAGCTTTGTTAGCAAATCCTAATTCTCACTGATGTGTAACTATGATATTTTTATTATAGAAGTTATGTTCCTGCTAAAATTATACACAATGATTGTCAGACAGACAACTACCCACCAAACTCCACCCACTTCATTTGGTAGCTTTGATCTATCTCACTTCCTTGGTCAGAGGGCTTCTCAACTCTCTTCGTAAAACGCCTTAACACAAGGGCAGAATGTCACAGACTAATGTTTGTACAGCCCCATTTATACGTGGAAGCTTCAATTCCCAATATGATAGGATTTGGAGATAAGGTGTCTAGAGGAAATACCTCATGAAAAATCCAGGCAGGATTAGTTTACTTGTAAGAAAAGACCAAGAGCAGGTGCTTCCTTGCTCTGCCTTGGGCGATAGACTGAGCAGGCACCAGTGTGCAGCCTTCAAAGATGACCTTGACTGACATCCTACCATGCCAGCTCCCAAACTTCCAAGTATCCCGAACTTCGCATTTCTCTATAGCAGCTATAGCCAAGACAAATACTCTCAGCAAATTCTAAAAAAGTGTAATTGTGGTTTTGTACTTAATACTCATTAATTATTTAGGACCAAATTTCATCACTCGAGGTTTTGGCAACCATATAATCATGGTGTGTGTGTGTGTGTGTGTCTCAGGTATATTCAGGCCCTCGTGTGTCAGTTGTATCTGTACAATGAGGACAGTCAGGAGGTCACCTTCCCATCACATACCTTCCAGTTGTCCAGGTTTTCAGAGATGAAGACAACTGAGAGAGACCAAGTAACTGTTCTGGGTGTTGGTGATAAGGCTGATAAGAAAAACCCTGTTTGGTTAAGAAAATGACGTAATCCTGGTTTGCTCATTTCCCCAAGCAGAGGTGAAATAATGACCTACAGTGAAAATCTGTTATGATTAGGGAGTTTAGACTAAGGCCAGATGTCAACTTTGTGGAACAACACTGCTGTGAGACCCATGTTTTCACCGATCTTGGAAAGTCTCAAACTGTATGTGCACAGCCTGAAGGCCACAGCACAAACATGGCCAAGTTCATACAGACCAAGGACGGAGGGACCTTCCCGGGTCACACAGTGCTGTCGTCGGAGTCACACCTCCCAGGTTTCAGTGCTCAGATACATTGCTGCATTTAATGAAGTTACTCTTAATTAACACTGGGGCATTTAAGATTGCAGTATTACTTAAAACACAGACATTTTATAAGGAAACCAGTGACAGATCTCATGTAATTCAAAAATGTTTTCTGGGTTCACGCATGGAAAAAGCTACTTCAACCTCAGGGATACTCAAGAAAGGTGACACTTAGTTTGGTCTTTGGGATGGAGCTGGTTGGCTTTGTTGATTTTGACCCCAGCCTCATCAAACAGACATGCAGTGTTTGGAGAAAATGAGCAGTGGAGGGGATAAAGGAGGTTGATGTGGAGCATGGAAGGAAGCATAGTTGGTTCCACTTTAGTCTTTTCCAGGCTACTCTAAGACCCAAGTCTGAGTAATTTATAAAGAGAAGAAATGTACTGCTGACAAGGACAGAGAGCAGCGTTTCTGTTTGCAGAACTGTGTGAACAGTGCGCAGTTTGCTAAGTGACAGTGGGGCTTCTTATCTACACGCAAAATGACAAAACCAGGTGCCATGAATAGAAAATTCTTCCAAGGTCAAAGGACTTGAAATTTAAGCTGTAAAACTTTTTATATATATATAATGCAAAAGGAGAGGATCTCTTGAACAGATAAAACAAAGAAAGATGAATAGAGATTATACTGAAAAAAGTGCTTGATATTATCATGTCAATGATTAAATAAAAAGATATATCAAAGATTTGCACAAAATATTTGTTACAATCTAACAAAAATCTCAATATGCTAATAACTTCTAATAGCAGCTGAAGTAATTAAATCCCTAATAGCTAAGCAGGCAGAAAGTTGTACTTGCAATTCACACTGAGGAAAATGCAAATGGCCAATTAAAATATGGAAAGGTTCACACACTCACAAGTCAAAATAAGATGTCACTTCACAGCCATTGCCATCTAACCAGGTGGAGCTTTGCCAAGAATGTCCAGAAGTAGCTGTCCTGGTTTATTGTTGGCTCTACACTATAGGACAATTTGACAAGCCCTAATAAATTAAAAATAGGAACCACCAAATTCTACTTGTTACACTCATACACACTCAGACACGCATTGCAACTGGGCAAAATTAAAATAAAGGTTAACCTTCTTTAGGGGATGGAAAAATGACCTGTGATGTATGTCTGGCTATCATGCAACAGTTATTGCCAGAAACAAATCATGTCTATATAGCGCCCAAATGGATAAAATCCAAGACCACAGTGTTGTGTGATTAAAAAAAGCAGCTTCAATAGGTAGGGATAGTGTCCATTTACCACATCTGAAAGACAACAAAAGAATCATGTTTGTTTGATATGGGCTTTATACCCACAGACACACACAGGCAAACACACATAAATACACAACAGCTTGTACAGGGACGACACACAGGTGTTGCTCGGAAAGTCACAAAGAATATATTTGACTTCTTGTATTCATATATCTTTTTCCTGAAAAGAATCAGATTTGAGAGCAGTTCAAAGCTCATTAACATTTGCACAATCTCAGGGACAGGTGAATCAGGATCTTTCAATCAGGATCTTTCATATTATTTTTTTGGCTGTTTGAAATATTTCCTAATTCCAGTTAATTTATAAATCTAGACATGAACTCTGATGAGACAACGTTCTCCCTAAACCTAGCTACTTTGCAGCTAGAACAGCTTTGAAGCCTCAGGAAGCACTGCCCAGTCAGATAGAGGACAAAGTGGCTGAGAGATTTCAGCACAGGTGGCTTTGCCCCGCAGGCTGTGTGGGCAGACAGATCTACCCTGCCTCAACTCCCTGCGAAGGGTAAGCATCACTGCAAACTCTCCATTCTGGGTTATTTGCAAAATATATCCTTAACCAGAGAAGCACAGAGTCTACAAGTAACGGCCTAAAAGTTAAAAGTGTCTCTCACTGATGCCTTGTTTGAAGTTTTGACTTCATTGCTCATCTATAGAACCTAGAGGTTCTTAATAAAAACCAGACTCCCAGCCTCTTTGCTAGATGCTTCTGGAATAAACGAGCCTTTATTCTAGAGTGCCCACCAGCAGCTGGCCCTGAAAGTTTCAGAATCCCACTGATCCACAGGTGCTTTGCCTCACCCGCCGGCCTCCGTAGGCATTTCAGCTCCCCATTTCACAGTTAAGAAAGCTCAAGGCTCAGGGCAGTCTTGCATAGGAGCAGAGAGATTCTGTGGAGGGTGTGATTTTGGCTCACACAATTCTCAGTTAATTTGTCATTACTTCCCTGTATAAGATGAAGGTACATTTCATGGCTTTAATGACATAGTCTTTACTTAATTCAGCAGGTACAATGGACATTGCAACCCTTAAAACTTTCAATAAAAAGCGATTTCAAGTGGCAGTAACAACAATATAAAGGATTATAATATCAGGAAGTTGCCAAGATTTAGCCAATCAAATCAGAAAGTAACATGTAAAAAATCATAAGAGAACACAAGAATTGAATTGAAAATGGCATATTTAGAGATGTGTGGGCTCATGGAGCATTGCTTTTCCAGGCAGATCCTCACCTAGGTATAATTCCCCACCCCTTTCCCAATCATTCTCCTGTGAGTCAGAGATGTGGAAACCCTGCTCTGGCACTCTCGCTTCGGTCTCCTCCCAACACATACCTCCTTCAGGTCTTCTGCATTTTGGTTTATTGGTTGCTGGTTAGAGCAAGTGACTTGGCTAAACTCTACCCATGATGCCTAGATGTCTTGAGCTGCTTGGACTGGACATTCACAGTCTTTCCAAAGTACACTTTTGTTAGAAACAGCTAACCCAAGAATTACAGAGACTACAACATCCGTTAGAATGTGAGACAACAGGCAACCTAAATACAAAATCAATAGGGGGATCGTTCATGGTCATGCTGACACGGACAGACCTGTAGGTTCTAAAAGGATATGTACTTACATATATATGTACCACACAGGTACATAGAGCACAGTCTCACTTACGTGAAAGAGCATAAATAAAAACATGTAGTTGGGGATCCATATGTGTATAAAAATATAGAGAAAATGGAAAGATGCATGCAAGTGAAGAGAATAGGAGGATTTGAGAAAGAAGGATGGGGTGGTCAGTGAGAGGGTTTTAGCTTCTGCGATGTCTGCAATTCTCTCATTTAAACTTAAACAGAGGGCCTGTACTGGGCACAGTGAGTAGAGCAACACCTGAGATGCCAGAATCCCATTAGAGTGCTGGCTCATGTTCTCGCTGCTGCATGGTCCATCCAGCTCGCTGCCGATGGCCCGGGAAAAGCAGCGAAACATGACTCCTATGTTCAAGCCCTTGTCACTCCTGTGCAAGGCCAGGATGAAGCTTCTGACTACACCCAGCTCTGGCCGCTGGGCCATCTAGGAGATGAATCAGTACATGAAAACTCCCTGTCTTTCCAAATAAATCTTAGAAAATAAAATAGAAACTAATTAGTTAAAAGTTGAATAGAAGGCATTTGGATTACCTATGGCCCTAAATTCTAAAATTCTCATGTTGACAAATATTTCTAGTTACTCCTTTCTAATCATAGCCTCAATTATGAAGTTTGCAAAACTGCAGTTTCTCCCTGGAAATGAAACTTACTATTACATGGGGTCATTTCGTCTTCCCCTGTGAAAATCAAGTCCCCACCTCTAGGCGGCCTAATAGTTTTCAGGAAAAAATATGGGGTGGATTTAAATAGCTTCACAGAAATTCTAAGCACAAGACAATTCAAAGTGATAGATCAGATCGCTCAACTTATTTCCACATTAATTCTACTTCTTTACTGACAGCCTTTGCTTTTTCCAGTAACACCCAGGGAGCACTGAAGGTCAAATTTTGACAAGAGTAAATTGAGCCTCCAGGAGGTCAGAGCTCAGCCTGGGGTTTACAACCTGAGACCAGGGCTGGAACGTCCACCGTCCACCGGCTTCCCTCACCAGTCCTCAGCCAGGGCTGGCCAACTCGACCGCGTGCATCCCCGTGTCCGGTGTTCTCAAATATCGTCCCTGGCGATTGTCCATTTATTTACTGGCTTCAGACCCTATTTCCTCCCATCGCTTCCTCCTGGGAAACTGGACAACCCCCTCCTTGCCTCTTCCTCCAGCCCGGCGTGGTCCACCTGTTCCTCCGGCATCCCAGTTCACTCCCTTCCACTGCCGGTGCAGTTCCCCAGACTTCCGTGGACCCCCCTGCCCGGGTTGCGGCTCCAGAACAGCATCCATGGATGGGGACGGCTTGGGTCTCAGACGCCCGGACAGGATTTCACAGCCCCGCACTCACCTTGGCTACCGCGGGCGTAGCAACCAGAAGCAGCAGCAGCAGGAGCCGTAGCAGAAGCGCCAGCGACCAGGGCACTGTCCCGGAGCTCATGGTGGGTGCCTGCGTGTCGGGCACCCACAAGCTCTGGGGCCACCGGGTCCCCCGCCCAGTGCGGGGTGGGGATCCCCCGGCTGTGAAGTTCACCTGGCCAGCTCGCCGACTGGGTTTTGTAGTGCTCAGCCCCGCGTTCTGTCCCTCCCCACCCAGGGTTTTGGTTGTGGTTCCTGCGGAGGGAAGAAGTGGCTCAGGTCCCGCCCTCGTCCCCCCTCCCTCCGAATACACCAGGCACTGTCCCTTCCACTGGGCATCAAGCCCAGGAGGGAGAAGTATTGGGCGCCTGCAGAGCAGGTGGGCGTGGATCCGAGGTAAGGGGTTAAGGAAGCGACGCGCCCAAAACCCAGGCCGGGTCGGGGGGACTGTGCGGGTAGGAGGTGAGGAATCTGGGGGCGGGGGTGCGGTGGGGAGGTGGCTGCGCAGGGTGGAGGGAGTGGCCTGCGGCCCAGCCCAGAATAAGCTAGAGGCGTTGGGCGTCTGCGCTCCTCCGGAGGCCCGCTCCAGCTCCTGCGGCCGCACAGCCAACTGCTTTCCCCTTCTCCAATCTGTAGTTGCCAGACTTTGCCCGAGAGCGCAGTGAAGAGGCAGCTAGGTCGCAGGTGGACCTCGGTGAGGAGGCAGAGTCCAGAGGTACGTGTCCGCGCTGCAGAGCTGGGGCGCCCTCTTAGAGGTAAGGCAATCACTGGCCTGGGGCCCATGCCCAGTAGGGGTGGGCAATGGAGGAAGTGCCACATCTAAGCGTTGGCAGGAGGGGCAGGGGTCATCAGAGGAGAGCTTGTCTGGCTCCCAGGCTTGTCTGCCTGGGCTTGAACTAGGGCACTGTGTGTTTGATTAGTTTACGGGCTCAAGTTACCAGTCTGGCAGTTGGGCCACTACAAAATGCCAAGGGCAGGAAGCAGTCGAGAGGGAAAGAGAAAGCGCATCCTATTCTCCACCGGGCTTAATTAGCTTTCCAGGTTGAATCTTATCTGCGGAAACACAAGGAAAACGAGACCGGCTCTGGTCCAGTGTGACTCCTTCCTTGCCTTGGACATAAATGAGCATCCTCTGGCCTGCCAGAGCATAGATTTCCAGCAGGGCACCTGCTCTTTCTAGCCTCAGGGTCCACGTTGGACCCTCCGAAGCACTTAGACATCGTGGAGTAATGCTACATGCATAGAATGCAAGTAAGTCAGAATCGACGGAACTGGAATACAGTTCTCGTGCAGAGTATTAAAGGCGGGACGTGGGAACATCAGTAAATCCTTGTTAGTGCGTTCAATAGCTAGCTAATGGCAGATCTCCTAAACTACAATAACAAAAAAATAAGCACTGCCAATGTTGCTTTGAGATAGCTCCTTAAACTGGAGTGCAGCCTGAAGAATTCTAGTGGCTGCAACTCGGAAGAACTGCTGATGCTATTGTAGCCCATTGACTTATTCTCAAACATGAAGAAAGAGCTGGACTTTTGTGAACAGTGAATGAAAATATGGATGTCAATTTTTCCCCCATTCAAGTTCACAGACCACCTGACATTGAGCATCTGGCTGGGGACATAGGCGTGACCTAGTTTTCTGATGCCTGTAGTGGACTATACAACACCATGTATGAAGCAAACAATCAGGTCCAACTTTGGTTGTATGGAACCGCCTGCTTGCGATTAGAACCAAAGTGTAGTAGTAAGTTGGAGCTGCTTGTTGTTGTCTAAAGATTTATTTTATTTTTATTGGAAAGTCAGATATATGGAGAGGAGGTTGCAATGGCCAGAGCTGCACCAATCCAAAGCCAGGAGCCAGGAGCATCTTCTGGGTCTCCCGCGCAGGTACAGGGTCCAAAAGCCTTGGACCATCTTTGACTGCTTTCCCAGGCCACAAGCAGAGAGCTGGATGGGAAACAGAGCTGCCAGGATTAGAACCGGCACCCATATGGGATCCCGGTGTATGCAAGGCGAGGATTTCAGCCAGTAAGCTACCACATTGTGTTCTTGGAGCTGCTTTTATGGCTTGTTAAGTGTAAAAGTTGACTCCCCTTTGTTCTCTCGTTTAAAAATCTTTTTGCATTGGAAAGGCAGATTTATGGAGATAAAGAAAAGACAGAGAGAAATATATTCATCCACTGGATCACTTCCCAAATGGTCACAGTGGCCAGGGTTGGGCCTGTCCAGAACAACAAGCCAGGAGTCTCTTTTGGGTCTCCCCACTGGGGTGATGTCCCAAAGCTTTAGGCCATCTTCCACTGCTTTCCCAAGCCATTACCAGAGAACTGGATGGGATGTGGAGGAGCTGGGAGATGAACCAGCATCCATTTGGGGTGCTGGTGCCACATAGTAGAGGATGAGCCTATTGAGCCATGGTGCCAATTTCTTCCTGTCTTCTAGGCTCAATTGCCAACTGTGGCAGTGCAGTAAATCTCCATGGGATCCTTTAAGTATCCTGATTGCCAGTCCACCCCAGGTCAATTCTGTCAGGTTGTGTAGTGGTGATGCTGTTTTTAAGTTTTCTGGAGGGTTCCAAGTGTAGCAATGATTGAAGTTATATGCACGTATTGGATAACTGCATCAAATTAGTGTATCTTCCTAGAAATATAACTGCATACAGTAAAGATTTTAGGATTTAGAAACATTCTGGAATTTGTTCCTGGATCACAGATGTTTGGGAGCATTAATTGGGAAACTACATTAATAGGGAAGATTTTTAGGGAATCGTCTGCTACGCTTAGGCATTAGGAAAGCAAATGTTCTACTGATGAGAGGATTTTCAAAGTCATACAATAATCTTTGAATTTACATTAACTCCTGACAGAGAGCCCTGTTGATACTAATTTTAAACACTCTTTTGCTTTTTGCTTTTCCTGAAACCAAAGTATCTTTATAATAAAAGATCAGACTTTTTAAAAAAAGATTTATTTCATTTTTATTTGAAAGGCAGAGTTACCGAGAGAGAATCTTCCATCTGATGGTTTACCCCTCAAATTGCTGCAATGCCTGGAGCTAGCTAGATCTGAACCCAGTATCTAGGATCTTCTTTCAGATTTTTCATGAAGATGCAAGGCCCCAAGGACTTGAGCCATTCTTCACTGCTCTCCTAGACCATGAGCAGGGAGCTGGATTGGAAGTGCAGCATCCGGGACAGAAACTGTGTTCATACAGGATGCCTCCCCTGCAGACAGAGGCTTAGCCTACTGTGTAACAGTGCTGACCCCTCGACTTGGCTTTCTCAACTTTGGAATGGGAGGCAAAAGCCACCTGCAGGTCATTGCTCAGGCAGTAAGTATCAAGGCAGGAGAGAAACCAAAGATGTCAGCACAGAGTGGAGGAAACAACAGCTAAGAATTCATTCCCTGGAGTTGAGCTGGAGCCTTTCCGTACTGATGAATGTGACCCAATGTGTCTGGGCTGAAGTTGCCCATTCTGGAATATCATGATCGGCATGACTCCCTACAGACAGCTTTAGGGTTCTCATAGTCCCTCTCAAAGCTCTTCTGCTGGGGTCTTCACATAACAATGGCATTTTTGAATTGAATTCTTTTGGTACATAAAGAAAACAGGTGGATATATTGAGACATGATGACACAGGGTAGAGATGGATTTTTTGGAGCTCAGTATTAACGGGGCAAGAGTCAAACACAGCTCATTATCTGCCTTGACATTCTCCGAACGATAGGACCTTGACTTTGCAACCTGGCTCCAATAACACTAATGTCCTATGGAGCTTGTTGAAATCAGGCCCCATCCAGACCAGCTGAACTGGAGCCAACATTTGCCAAGATTGCCAGGAGACTTACACACATGAAACTCTTGGAAGTGACTTGTGTAAAAGCCAGACTTGGTCATCATTCCATACCACACATCCACATTCTTTTGGGACTGTGATGTTCTCACCAGGCAGCATTTTCTCTAGATTTTACATTACAAACATACATATATAAAATTATGTAGTTACATATATCTATAAAATTGTATATACGTGTGTGTACACACACATATCCTCCCAGTGACATGTTTTTAAAAAAGACTTATTTATTTTTATTGGAAAGGTAGATTTTACACTGAGAAGGAGAGGCAGAGAAAGATCTTCCATCTATTGGTTCATTCCTCAAATGGCTGCAATGGCTGATACTGGTCCCAAGTCAGGTCCCTCCTGCAGGCTTCCCATGCAGTACAGCATTCTAAGGCTTTGGGCCATCTTCTACTCCACTGCTTTCCCAGGCCACAAACAAGCCGGATGAGAAGTAGAAGAAGCAAATGGGATATAAACTGGTGCCATTTGGGGTGTCAATACTTGCAGACGGAAGATTTATTTACTGAGCCATCTCAAGCCCCTCCCATAGCATCTTAAAAACACACTCCTAGACATTTTTTCCCCTACAGTTGGGCTTTAAATATGAAACAGAAAAAGGAGAGTTGGCCATTCCTTTTGTACATTTAAACAATATAAACACCTCTACTTGTGACCTTTTAATTTTTTTATTATTATTTTACTTCTCATTATCATCACTTTATGATACAGTTCCGTAGGCCCTGGGATGTCCCTTATCCTTCCCCATTTCCCTCCCCTCTCACTGACTTCCCCTATATCATTACTATAGTATAGTTCATGAAACACAGTCATATGTCTATTATTGCAGGCATGGAAATTGGCAGAGTCCAGCATCCTATTGTCAAGATATAGTAAACAGTTTCATCGGGAGTCTATCTTTGGTCTGGAAGTAGAGATGCATACTGCATTGTATCCTCACATCTGGATATGCTAGCCTCTGTTTTGGCTTTGATATGGGTTCTGACCTAACTGACCATGCCTTTGATAAACATTTTTATACTCCTTTTAAGATATGTTTTTCTGCAAGATGTTTAAATATGTTGTTTGTTTTGATGTATTTCAATGTAAATCCTATTGAAGGACATGAGGCTTTTGTGTTCTTTATAATTATTGAATAGATAAGCAAATGAGGTTGGTAGTGTCTAGTAAATGAACGAGTGAGTGATTTGAACAACTCTGTATCAAACTCACCCTGTTCACATTCAGTTGTTTTGTGATCCTCCTGCGACTGCCCTGTGGAAGGGCCTATCTCTGCTCTGCATGAGAGGAGCTCCCGGCAGTGTGTACCTCGTTCTCTCATCTTGTGTTCTACTGTCGTTTTCTTCTTGAGTCATTGTTCTTTCACAAACTTTCTCCTTTCAACACTTCTGAAACAATTAGACGCTTGGGTGCTTTCAGAATATATTGATGTCAGGACCAGCTTTTGTTGATTCTTGCCAACATGTCTCTGGATTCCTCCATTGCTTTTTCAAGCCTGCGGTTCCTGCTCTGTTGCTTGCATCTACAGATCTGTGGGCTCCACACAGCTTCTACCTAGTTTCCCCTCCTGCAGCTTCTTTCCTTGGAAAAACTCTTACATTAGGATCAGTTATTATTTAAAATAGCACACGGTGTCAGTAAGAATAGGTTACTTTGGTGACAGTAATAAATTACTTTTCCCAAAATCTAATGGCTGCTAATGTTCCCTTCATTTGTGCTACCTGTTGATTACACCAGCTGGGGAAGTGGGCGGTGACTCTGCTTGTCATAGCTACTGACTTCCTGGGATCCCCTCTTGTGTTTTGCTCTGATAGACTAAGAAAGGGAATGGATTGTGCCAAATCAACAACTGGCTTAAAAAACTCCACCTGCGTGTGACTCCTTCACTCCCATCTCATTACCAAACCAGTAACATGGTCATGCTTCGTTTCATAATGGGCAAGCAAATGAAACTTACTCCATATCTGGAAAGCAAGCCCAAATTGGGTGGTGAATGTTCACAAAATCAAAACCTCAAGCCAGCTACTGAGCTTTCTGCCCATCCCCCAGAGTCCTCCTGATCCTTTGCAGTTACCCACAAACTCCAGGAAATCACTGACTGGTTACTGTTCATCACAGACAGTATGCTATATTTTATTATGTTAGTTTTCTAGAATTTTATATAAATAGACTCTTATTGTGTGTGCCCTTTTATGTTTGGCTGCTTTGGTTCAGTATGATGCTACTCTAATCCATCTATATTGTATTTATTAGGCAGTTTGTCTCTTTCTAGTGTTGGGTAGTACTCACCGTGTGGTATCATCTACTTGCTTTTATAACCATTTACCTGTTGCTGAATAATTGATTTATTATTGTTTGGCGATGAGTATTTCTGTATATGTTTTTGACATGCATTCATTTCTCTTGAGCACATTCCTAGGGGTGAAAATATTGGGTCCTAGAGTAGCGAGACCTCACCTCTCCTGGAATTCCTGACAGCACACAAACCAGAAACAACATTGCTATCGCCATTGTTCCATCTCAGCAGTACACAGGGACCATGCTCAGGGGATTACCTGTCCTGGATCCGCCAAGAGTCGAGGTGCACCTGACCAGAAAGGTCTCATTTAATGGTTTTATGTAATATCCTATTAGTTATTAACTAATGATGTTGAACGTTTCTTCATGATCTTATTGACCATCCGTATAGCTACTTCTGTGAAGTGCTTGTTCAAATCTTTTTCCCATTTAAAAATTTTGGCTCTCTGTCCTCTTGTTTCTGAGTTAGAGTTATTTATATAATCTATGTACAAGATGGTCATTAATATTGAGTGTTGTATTTTCCCCAGTCCTCTGGGTTTCTTTACACCTTTGTGTTGGTATTTGTGGGAAAGTGAAGTTTTCACTTTGATAAATTCCATTTTGAAATTGTTATTGTTTATGCTTTTTTTAAACCAGGGAATTACAGACTTATGCCTAAGTTGTAGAGCTTTTCTTCTATGTTTTCTTCTTTACTCAATTTTTTTCCTTTAACTTAAATGATTTCTACATTTCAGAGTATGGTGTGAGATAAGGAATCAACTTTTTTAGTTTTCATTTGTACATCCATTTGCTTTAGTATTGCTTCTCAAAAAGGCTTCTGCCTCCATTACGTTGCCTTGGTATTGCAGGAAACCAAGCGTCTATGCTTTGGTCTTTGTTCCTCTCATCTACATGTCTTTTATTTAATCAATAACACATGACCTTTATTACTATTAATTTACTGCAAGAATGTTGCAAAATTTTCAATTCTCTTTTAAAATTAATTAATTTTATGATACGGCTTGATAGGCTCTGGGATTTTTCCCTCTTCCCACTCCAAGTCCCCTCCCCCTATTGATTTCCCTCTTTATAAAAATTGTTTAGGGTTCGATGCAGTAGCCTTGCCTTGCATGCACTGGGATCCCATCTAGGTGCCGACTTGTATTCCAGCTGCTCCTTAGTTGACCTTGGAGCCCTGCACTGGCGTGGGAGATGCGGAGGACACTCCTGACTTCAGATCAACTCAGCTCCAGACACTGAGGCCACTTGGGGAGTGAGTCAGTGGATGGAAAATCTGTTTGTCCCTCCTCTCTGTAAATCTTATTTTCCAATAAAAATAAGTAATTCTTCAAAAAAGTGTTTAAGATATTCTAGGTAATTTGCATTTATGTATAGATAGATTTTATTGGCTATCTTCTATATTGACTTGTCTTCTAAATTGGTATGCAAGTTTTTTTTAATTACATAATGTGAACAAAACTCTGTACTCCACAATACATATTTTGGAAAATAATGGCACTTATCACTTCATCCTACCTCCTGCCCAGGTCCCCATCTATCTGTCTCACAATGTTTCTTTTCCTTGCTTGTTTTCAACTCTTTGCCATGACATACTATTAGTTTACTGCACAGTCATAGGTTTAACATTTCATTAAATGAAGAATTCAACAGATAACAAGTATTAGTTACTACATACAGATCAGTGCAGAAAATGTGCTTGTCTCTTTGTGACTGGCTTACTTTATTAAGTGCAATAGTTTCCGCTTGTATCCATTTTGTTGCAAGAGATGATATTTAATCCTTTTGTTGGCTGAGTAGTATTCCATGTTGTGTACATCTTGTTTTCCAGTCATCAGTTTGTATAGATCTGGGAGCTGGATGGGAAGTAGAGCAGCCGGAACGTGAACCAGTGCCCATTTGGGATGCCAGCACTTGCAGGCAGTGTGCTGCACTGAGCCACAGTGCCAGGCCCCAGGACATACAGTATGTCCCCAAATCTGATATTGTCATGCCTCTGGCTTGGTTGCTTTAGCTATTCAAGATCTCTGATGTTTCCATACGAATTTTAGCATCACTTTTCTGTATCTGAGAAAAATATTGGTTTTGATTGTGATCACATTGAATGCATAGTTGGCTTTGGCAGTTTACATGTTAGGATGGTATTTTCTCTCCCAAAGTCTTCCTTCTGTGTATTTTGCTTCATCCTTTAATGTTTTGTAATTTTCATTGCAGAAATCTTTCACATCCTCGGTTATCTTCATTCTAACGTGTTCAAATCTTTTGTAGCTCTTTGTTGAATATTTTTCATGGCTTTGGAATTAAGGTGATATTTACTTCAGGTGATATTTGCTTCATAGAAATTTTAGATAACTCCTTCCTTTCGATCTTTTGGAATAGTCTGAGAATTGGAATTAGTTCTTGGTAGAAGTCTTGGTAGGATTCAGCAGTGAAGCCTTCCAGTCCTGAGATTTTCTCCGTTGGGAGTGTGTTTATTACCGATTCAGTCTCCATTTGGTGATCAGTTCATTTAGGTTCTCTGTGACTTCAGGTGCAATTTTAATTGTATATGTATGAAATCTGCATGTTTTAGATTTTCCAACCTGTTGGCATACAACTGTTTAAAGTAATTCCTGAGGGCCCGGCGCGGTGGCGCAAGTGGTTAAAGGTCCTCGCCTTGCACGCCCGGGATCCCATATGGGCGCTGGTTCTAATCCCGGCAGCCCCGCTTCCCTTCCAGCTCCCTGCTTGTGGCCTGGGAAAGCAGTCGAGGACGGCCCAAAGCTTTGGGAACCTGCACCTGCATGGGAGACCCGGAAGAGGCTCCTGGCTTCGGATTGGCATAGTATCGACCCGTTGCGCTCACTTGGGGAGTGAATCATCGGACGGAAGATCTTCCTCTCTGTCTCTCCTCTCTGTTCATCCGCCTTTCCAATAACAAAATAATAAAAATAAATCTAAAAAAAAAATAAAATCACTTCTAAAAAGAAAAAATAAATAAATAAAGTAATTCCTGATGGTTCTTTTTATTTCTGTGATGTCTATCTTTTGTTATCTCTGATTTCATTAATTTTGTGTTTTCTTCCTCTTTTTTTGTGAGTTGGGCCAATGATGTAGCAACTTTATTTTTTCCAAAATGAAAAAAAAAGCAGCTCTTCCTTTCATTGTTTGATCTTCTATTTGATGCGTTTATAACTTAATGCAGACTCTAATTGCTATTAGCTTCTCTCAATATTGCATTTTCTGTATCCCAGGAGTTTTGATATGTTGTGGTGTCATCTCCATTCATTCTAGCCATGTTTTGATGTCTCTAGGACCCACTGGGGCATATTATTCAGTTTCTATGTGATTGAATATTTTCTAGAATTTCATATGTTGCTATGTCCAGCTTCATTACATTGTTGCCAGAAAAGGTACGCGTTAGTTCATTTAAAAATGTTTTCATGCACTGATTATGAAGTGTGTACTCTTTTGTTGATATCTATGGATATCAATTAGGGCCCTCTGGTCCGTAATTACATATTAGTTCTTTTTTCCATTAATTTTCTTTTTGTCTATTGTCAATCTGTGACTTGATTAAAGTGGGATGTTGAAATCTCACGTTCGCTATTGCGTTGCAGTCCATGTCTCCCTTTTAATCCATCAACATTTTTTAAATCCCTAAGTGCTTGAGTGCATAAACACTTACTACAGTTGCACCTTCCTAGTGCATGGATCCTTTAATTGATACATAATTAGTCTTTTAATTGAACAATTTAGGCTATTTACCTTCAAAGTTACTATTGATAAGTAATGGTTTGGCTCTACCAGATTTTTCCCATAAATAAACACTGTTTGATTTTGACTTCCTTTATATTTTTATCTAGACATTCTCTTCTGTCATGTTATTTCATAATGTGGACTATTATTCTGTGTTTATATGCATATCATGCCATTTTTAAGGCTGGATTGGCGGTGATTCTCTTCAATTTGTTTTGGAGGGTCTTTGTTCACCTGCTTTTGCAAATCAGAGATTTTCAGCGTACAGGATTTCAGCTTAATAGTTTATATTTTTTTGAACTTGGACAGTGTCTTTTCATCCTCCCATAGCTAATAAGGTTTTTGATATGGAATCAGCTGTCATTATAATTGGGGATTCTCTAAAGTTAACCTGGTGTTTCTTTCAGTTTTAGAATCGTTTCCTTGGGTTTTCTTGCGCAAAGACTAAGTAAGATGTACATGGTGGCGATCTTTTCTGCATGTCTTCTGGAAGTTCTATGCGTTTCCTGTACCTAGATATCGCCTTCTCCAAATTTGGAGAGATTACTTGGTCTTCTAATCTTCTTGCACTCCTCAAGTATATATATTAGGTTGTCTGATAATCTCTCGTAAATCTCACACCATTTTCAGTTTTTCTTTTTTGTTTTTATTTTTGTCTGACAGATAATTCCAAAAATTTGTCTTGCAGCTTGGAAATTCTTCTGTCTCACTTCTGTCTTCTGTGTTCAAGCTTTCACTATCTTTCTCATTTGACATATTGCGGTTTTCAGTTTTAATATTCATATTCAGTTTTAATATTTCAGCTTTACTTCTCTTCAATATCTCAAGTTCGTGGGGCAATTTTTCATCCATATTATGCCATATTATGTATGGATTTTCCGAATTCATGTATTGGTATCTCACTCTTTGAGTAATCCTATAAGCAATAATTTTACAAATCTTTAAAAATATTTATTTTTATTGCAAATTTAGATATCCAGATAAAAGGACAGAGAGAAAGGTCTTCTGTCTAATGATTCATTCCCCAAGAGCCCGCAATGGTTGGAGCTACACTGATCTGAAGCCAAGGACCAGGAGCTTCTTCTGGGTCTCCCATGCAGGTGCAGGGTCCCAAGACTGCTTTCCCAGGCCACAAGCAGGGAGCTGGGTGGGAAGTGCAGCTGCCAGGATTAGAACCGGCACCCATATGGGGTTCTGGTGCATGCAAGGTGAGGACTTTAGCTGCCAAGCTACTGCATCGGGCCCAAATTTTATGAATATTTAGACATTTCATCTCATATTTTGTCTCATATTTCTATATGGAATCATTTGATTTTCTCTCCTTAAGGTTTTTATCTTTGAAATTTGCCTCATGGTTTATTGGAGTTTCTGCTCCTTTTGTGAATAGCCAAAAAGAGATCAACCTTCTATCTGCCTCTTTGGGGTCTAACACAGGAGTACAGGGGCCAGAGCACTTAGGCTCTCCTTTCCTGCTTTCCCAGGCATGTTCTCAGGGGGCTGGCGCCAAAGCAGAGCTGCCGGAGCTTTAACTGGCACGTGTACGGGATCACAGCACTGCGGGCCTAATTGGATATGCCACAATGCTGGCCGTGTGACTCATTTGTCAAAGGGGGATGACCACATTACTCCCCCTGGGCTATTTTGAAGAATGAAGACCTGTGCAAATCCTCGGCACATGGAAGAGCATCTGTATCATTCTGTGAGAATACTGACTGTTGCCATTTCTCGTGGTGAGGTGAGGATGATGGTGATGGAGAAGAGGAGGAGAAAGAAGCAAAGGAAGAGAAAGAAGTGAGCGGAGAAGGTGGAAGAGGGGGACATGAGGAAAATGAAGAGAGAAGAGGGGACAATGTTGAGTCACTGCTGCCAGCCCACTTGTTGACTAAGCCAGGTACCAATCTTTTCCTGGCATCCTCTCAGAACAAATTGATGTTAATTCAGATTCCAACTAGAGTTGTCCTCCTTATACCTTTTTGTGCCATGCCAAAAGTGGATTCATCTGTTTGAATGGTCTCTCGCTCCTGGTGTTTGAAGGTACTTTAGGAGGGACTGTCTTAACTTCTTTCTCCACTTCGTTTTTCTGGCTTTCCCTTCATTCGTAATCAATTCTCCCTTCCTGGAGTCTGACCAGCACCCCTCCCATTTCAGTTCCTATTATTTTCTCCAACATACAATGAGCACTTTCTGCTTCCGATGTATAATTGGAAGAAAGGGGGAAAAAAGACTTATTGAGCTCTCTCACCTGCCGGGCACTAATTCAGAGCCTTTCTGGTAATAATTATAAAAACTGAAAAATTAAGAACTCAGTATATATTAACCAGTTTTTGTTACGACAACAAAATGCTTAAGACAAGGTACTTATAAGTGGGCCCCATCATTTGACCATCCTCTGAGGTGGGAAGATGGCCATGTGGAGTGTACATGGAGAAATGGACATGTAGTGAACCAGGAGGCAGAGAAAGCAGTGCTGGGCCTGATTGACTTTTATATGTAACCTTGTGAGAGCCACCTTCCCTGGACATACTCCATATGATCTAAGCATCTCCCTCTAGGCCACCTCCTAGACGCAATAATTGGATTAAGTTTCCATTCTTAGATAGCTGAGTACAACTCTGGGATTTAATTATGTAAGAATGGAAAGCATACTCTACTCACATCTTAGAGTGTTTACAACATTCTTGGGTTTATGCTTCTAAGTATTCTTTAATTACATAATGAAGTGGTTAATCAAGATCTGAACACAAATTTAATTCTGAAACTCTACTCTCTTCCATTAAACATGAGAGCATGGGTAGCCAAGGAGGAAAGCAGATTGACTCTGTGGAGGAGATGTGGCAACAGAGCTGAGGAATCATCCAAGACCAGTGCCAGCCTCATGTTTTTGTTGGGCGTGGGCTCTGCATAATGGAATCATTGGATGTTACTGGCAGAGAACAGTGCTGTGAGCTCTTACATCCAAAGGCTTCAAACAGACCCTTCAGTCCTACCCAGGAAGAAGAACCACAGACCAAGAGCAGCTTGAGGGATCAGTGTTTTTGGCAAGAGACTTCAGAGCACCTTCTGTCAAGAACATCACTCTTCACTTGGAAGTAAAGGACTTATCTGGTTTGGAAAATCAACTGTATAATTTTGGAACATATATCACCTTCCAGTGGCTCCCAAGTGGTGACCTTATTATGATGTCAAATTTTCTGTTGATTTTTGGGAGGACACCTCAAGGAGCAAATAACAATAAAAGTCTATTCTGACAGAATGGTGGGCTAGCTGAGACATGGTCCAGTTGGACCTGGGTAAGCAAACTCCACTCTAGTGTCAACTGAGGACACTGCACTGAAGCTAACAATTCAACTGCACTGGCAAGGAAGAAGAGGTGTGTGTGGGCTTGACCACGGGCCAACTGCATTCTGGTCAGGTTCCCACTCAGTACTTCTCAGGAATTTTCTTTGAGTGATTGTCAAGTTTCTCTTGAGAACATGAAGCTCCAACCATATTCCGATAGTCCACAGACCACACAGACTCATGACCCACCTTAACTTGGCTACATGTGAAGAGATTGACTGCTTTTGCTAAAGAGCCTTGAAAGTTTATAGATAAACTCAACCCAAAGAAATGGGCTTTCCAAAAGAACCCCAAAATCCAGCTTGTGTGTTAGGAAATACCCAGTTAACGCTTAAGTTTTTAAAAAGAGATTCACTTATTTGAGAGGCAGATTTACAGAGATGGAGAGAGGAAAGGAGGGAATGAGAAAATGCTTTTCCAGATACTGACTCGTCTTCCAAATGGCCTGAGGCCAGGAGGCAGGCGCTCTCTTTGGGTCTCCCATATAGGGTGCATAGGCCCAAGAATTTGGATCTTCCCCTGCTTTGCCAGGCATGTTAACAAGGAGCTGGCTTGGGACAGCATCAGTCAAATGGGATGCTGGTGTCTGTGTTGCAGGGAGTGGCTTAACTGGCTTGACTCTTCTCTTTCACAAAGATTTACTTGAAAGGCAGAGTTATTAAGAGAGGAGACACACACACACACACACACAGAGATTTTTTATTCACTATTTTTACTCCCCAAATGGCTGCAATGGCTAGGAGTTTACCAGGCCGAAGCCAGAAGCCTGGGTTCTGCTTAATGGAGAGCCCTGTACCCACTGGGTTTCCCACATGCGGCAAAATGAATTGGACTATCTTTAACTGCTTTCCTAGTCACATTCCCATGGAATTGAATCAAAAGTGGAGCAGCGAGGAATAAAACTAGTGCACATTTGGGATGTCACAGTTCCACTCCCATCCACCCTGGTTAACTCTTTGCAAGGAAAGTATGGGTGTCGAAGGAGACATCTCAGGTGAATGTGACATGACACTCTGGTGGCAGGCACACTCTCGGACTCAGATTTTTTTCTTTATTTCTCTAATAAAGCTAAGCCTCTCATCATTCTACTGTGGGAAGAGAAAACTGTAGACAAGCAGGTGTTCATCAAAAAGTTCACCCTTAGAGTTTTTGGGCCAATAATGTCAAATAGGCTTTAAGGAAAGGACAACTCAGCCCACTAAGAGAACAGAAAATGTTATCAGAGCGGACTCCAGTGATTTTTATTCCTTGGGAAGAGAAAAGACCACAGCCCTTCTTATGTTAACTCCTTTGTGACTTCAAGGTTCCACTAAGTCTCCTGTCTTGGTTCAGCAGCCCTGAGCACAGTCCCGTTACATCATTGGTGACAGCCCCAACAGGATAGATTTCTTCTCAGGATCAGGCTACAGAGAAAACAAATTTTGCATGTCAGAGATAGTGAGTTGGAAAGATCTCAGCTCTTTTTTCCAAACAAAGCATTAGGAGGACATGGGGCAGAGATTCATAAGCAGTCGTAGAGAACTGGAAGTTGTGAGTTTTCATGAAAGAATAAAAGAAGAACTTCAAGGAATTGGAGAAAGAGAAGACATTTGTGAAACAGAAGTTAACCTTGTGCACAGCATGAAAAAAATGTCTGTAAAATGCATATTATAAGTATGCATGAGTTTCAGATTTGTTTCCATCAAAGTAAGTTTATCTATTTCATTTTTCCACCAAGTTTTTGAAGTTCCTTCTTGCGTGTCTAAGAAAGAGCTTCCAACTTAGTTGTGCTGGTGAACAAACTCGTTGGCAAATGACCAGAGAGCTTCTGTATGGCTTCCCTCTTGGGGTTACGTAGTTTTGGAAGCAGCCAGGAGAGATGTGACCACATTTTCTGGCTAGCTGGGCTGTACAAGTCATTTTGCTTAAGAGTGATACGTTCCCCGGGCCTGCTGGTTCCGGGGGCCGCTTCCTTCGGGGTGAGTAGACCGAGGGGGAGGCCTCCGGGACTGGGCAGGCCCGGCACCCACCCGCCGCCCTCATGGGGCGGTGAATGGGATTTGGGAGGGGCGCGACCTTGGGCCTGGGTTATTTAAACCTCCAGCGGCTTCCTGGCAGCTGGTGGGTCTCAGGACGGGGCGTCTCATGCCTGGATCCCGGACAGCCGCCATGTGCTGAGCTGTCCCCGGGCGGCCAGTGCGCCATTTGGTGCCAGGCTCTGCCTGCTGGCCGCCCGGCCGGGGAGCTCTGGGGATTTGGTTCTTTGAGTTGCTGCTTAATTCGCTCCAGGTTGAACCCATTGTGCTTCTTGGACCTGAAACAGGCAGTAACTCTTCCTTAGCAAAACTTTAAATCACCAATAATTCTGAGTACCAAATACCAGTCATGCAGAAGCTAGGGCTTGGGGCCTGTCCTGCAAAAGTAGCTCCAACAGTTGGCCAATGTGTCAACTGGTAATGGAACAGAGTAGATTAGGCATGACTGAACAAACCTTAGCCCACAAGTAAAACTAGAAACCAGGAGGGAACAGAGGTCTTGCCGAGCTAGGTTCTTGTACCTGCTGGTCTGTGGGAGCCAGGGACGCTAAGCCACAGTGTCTAAGGCAGAGGTTGGGACAGGTGAGGAGCAGTGCCAAGCTGAGTCAGAGCATCCATTGGCAGGCAAGTGATCTATGGCTGGGAACAGACCCGGTTGGGGAGCAAAGGGGACAACCCTAGCTGGGCTGAGGTTCCCACCAAGAGGCACATGGCCTGGAAGGGGAGCTGCGTTCTGATCTGGAAACAGTTGTAGTCTCCCTTGGCACAAGTGTGGACTGGGATTGGATGCACCAAACCGGGCCGGACCCCGACTCCCCCTGGTGTTCTGGAGGACCAGGGCAGATGTGGGATGGACCAGGCAGGGTCTCAAACCCCTACTGAGCCATGTGTGAGCCATATGTGGGTATAGACAAACCATGGCTGGGCTGGAACATCCAACAGCAAGAACCAGATTGGGTGGAAGGCCAGTCAGGAAAAGCCACAGTTCCTGTTATTACAGGAGGTGGACTGAGTAGGGTTGGCTCATGGACCCACTGGTAAGCGTGAAACCTGGCATTGGGAGAGGTTCTGATGGAGGAGCCTGGGCAACTCCTCTGGCAGGACACAGACCTGGCAGGTAAACGCAAGAAACATGATAGGAAACAGCCCAGAAAAGGCCATGGAAAGCTACCCACTGGCATACAATTGGCTGACGTGGGGGCAAGACCAGGCTGAATCTGTCCACATTATCCACTGGCAAATCCAGGCACCAGTGTGGGTCGACCTAGG
Organism: Ochotona curzoniae; assembly: GCF_017591425.1. Classification (NCBI taxonomy): domain Eukaryota; kingdom Metazoa; phylum Chordata; class Mammalia; order Lagomorpha; family Ochotonidae; genus Ochotona; species Ochotona curzoniae. The sequence continues at coordinate 38,286 of NW_024467032.1, forward strand.
GTTGGTCGCAACAAAGACTAGTGCACATTATGGAATGCCGAGGTGAGGTTGCCTGTACCGGAAGGGACCGCAGCGCCCTACCAGCCTGAGAACAAGAAAGGAAGTGGGCAGAGCCGGCAGGGGAATAAGGGAGGGTTCCTTTGCAGGACAGCTACTTCCGCAGGAGAGCATGGGCTGGGATGGGGGCAGACCAGACTAGGCAGAGCTACCACACCTGTGCGCCTCATGCGGACCAGATCAGGGAAAAGCCGGGCTGGGCGGATTATTCCTACTGGTGCAAGCAAAATTAAAGTGGGCAAGGGTTGTTTGGGCTTAGACGCAGCATCAACCGGAATCTGGGAGTGGGAGAGGCCTGGGAGGGAAATAGTGGGCTCATCCCTCTTGGGTTACCACTTTCACAGGACATAAAACTAAGATAACTAAGATAGCGGCTGGGGTGGAATGGGGTGTGGGACAGACTGGATTACTGCTACACTTACTGGCAAACCAGGGTAGGGAGTGGGCCTGGTGGGGGTTATTGTGGGTCGCTCCAACCTAGGCTGCAGCTCCCGCTGGTTTATGTGAGGGCCAAGTATGTGCTGGGCAGAACCAGGCTGGACTGCAACACCCATTGGTTCCAGTGGAAGTCGGGAGTGAAAACAGAACCAACCCAGCAACTGCAACCACCAGCTGATTGGAGCGATGGACGGTGCCAGGCCCTGTACTTGTTAGCACATACAAGAAGTTTCTTTGGAGATCTTCCTAATCTAAATGCTGGACTCAGAACCCTAACGAAGAAAACAGAGAAGACAGAACAGGTCAACCAACCATCTCAGCTATGATGGACTATGTCAATCAGTTGATTTTTCAAAGATCTCATAGTGCTTGGAGTGGCAAGATTGACAGCGATTCATGACTGTGGCAATATCAAAACCACTTGAGCAAGAACCTCAGAGCATGCCCTACATCTGGGACCTGGGGAGGGTGGGAAATTGGGTGGGCCTTCTCCCTTAAATAACCCCCTTTAAACATGAAGGTAACAATATGGAAAACATACTAGTATTATCCACTTTCATGTAGCCCTTGAACCTTCTTACCCTAATTAACTTTGTAAAAAATGTCAAAATAAAATCTTATAAACATTAAAAAAAAAAAAAAAAAAAAAAGAGTGATACGTTAACTATAAGATCCTGAAACATGAATGGCCACTCTCAGGAATACGCCTTTTTTTCTTGTGAAATCATCTCTTTTTCTGGCATTTCAGTTTCTCTGAAAGCAGCTTCTTACACATATTTAGTATTTGTTTTCCCTAAATTCAGGCTTAGACTTTACCTTTGCCTGTCCCAATCTACTAATGTCTGAATAACTTTGTGCCATTCATTGACACATTCCCTTCTAAACTCTCAATTTTCAACTTCCAGGTCGCCTTAGGAGACTGGTCCAGATTGTTGTTGTACCATTTCTGGCCTAGAGTTGGAGTTCATCATGGGTTCATTTTGATCTTCTCCCTGTGGCAGGCAAGATGAGATTATGTGTTAGGAAACTCTGGTTAAGCCACTGCCTAGCTGAACTGAAGTGGATACTCAAATCCACCTACTCAGATAAATAACAGCTGGTGAACGGAAACATGTCCTTTGAAAGGCACAGTTCCGCAGAAGCTTCGGTGGTCTGTGTTTTAGTGTCACAGGTGGTTTTGGGTAGTCTAGGTGTTGTGGGTGTGGGTGTTTTCAGAGTGGTGATAGGCTCAGGTGGACATGTAGTCGCCTCTTCTGTTCCCAAGTGATGACATTCATCAGTTTGTGAGGGAGCAGAGTGATGTTGTTTCACATGATGGGGTGTTTTGGATGCAGTCAGAGGCTTGGTTGACGGATAAACTTTCATTCTCATGAGGCAGGCTCTTGGCACTGCAGTATGTTGCCACATGGGGTGCCTATGTGCTCTATCTGAGTGCCTGGTTTAAGTCCTGTCTCTTCTGGTTCTGATTGAACTTCTGCTAATGCACATTTTGGGGTGCGACCTCACTCAGGTGCCTGGATCCATGCCACCCACATGGTGGACTGGATCGAGTTTTGGGCTTGACCAGACCTGGCCAGCTTGGATTGTTGTAGTCAGTTAAAGTGTGGATTAGCAGATGGAAGATCTCTCTGTCTCCCTGTCTTTGAAATAAAATGAAAATAAATAAACTTAAGAACAGCTTAAGAAAGTAGTTTTATGCCCTTAACACAGGTGACTGCAGCCAAGAAATCCCTCCTTGTCATGGGTTGCTGATGGATCCCATTCTGTGGACTGCAGCACACCATGGACATTGCTGTTTGTCGTCTGGCTGAGAGTGGGACGAGGCCCCTGTTCAGCTGTGACCTGTGGCCACTATGACTCATGTGTGGTTTGTCTGTAGACTCAACAGCTGCATGGAGAAAGCACACAGATTCCCAGGTCTGTTATCAGGCCAGTGCTTGATTTTGGTTGCTCATTCAAGACATAGATCCTCAACTGAGGCAATGGGCTTTGGGTAGATTCTTAGGCTATTCTGTGCTGTTTTAACAGACTATCTCAGTCTGGAACACTGATAACCAGCAGGGACCCACAGGCTCGTAGGAAGCTGGAGAGTTCAGTGTTTCCATTTGAGGATCTCTGTTCTCACCTGGCAGAGGCCTTCTTGCTGTGTCAACACCCGGGAAGAAGCAGAGGGTGTGAGGATAGGAAGAAAGGAGAGAAAATGAATGAGAATGGAAGGGTTGAACTTTGTCTTTTATAATGGCATCCATTCCCATCCTGAAGTGTGATCACCTTTTAAAGTTTTGACTCTTAATAATGTTAAGAGCTGGCAATTACATTTCAACATGAGTTTTAGAGAGAGCAAACATTTAAACCTTAGCATGATGCAAAAAGCTATTCCCAGCAGTTATGCAGGAGCATGGAGAATTTGTGGAAGGAATCAGCTTCCAGACTCAATGCTCAAATATATTCCTTCATAGAGTTGTTCTGTCTGAAAAATAGCTCTTGTCTCCTTTTTCACAATTTCTAATTTTCAAACGAAAGGCCATTTCTCCTTCCCCATCCCAAATATCTGAGTATAAAAACTAAGTGTGGGGCTAAAGAAGGGCAGTATAAGCATTTGTGTAGAGAACAGGAAGCCAAGAACTTAACTTACTGGCTCCATATACAGTGGGTTAGAGTATTTTCAACTCTTTGTTTTCGTTTTTAATGAAGGACAGCATGTCAACTGGCAGAGCATTCATAGTTCTTGATGGTAAATGACCAAATTGTTCTTTATAGGTCTTAGTCTGTTTTTGCTACTATGGTACTTAGTTAATTTACAAATCCCAGAAATTTGTTGGTCATAGTTTGAAGGCTTGAAAGTCCATGGTCATGGGCCTGGCAGACTCCATGTTTGCTGAGGGCCCACTCTCTGACTCAGTAGTGGTGCCATTTGCTGTGTTTCACATGTTCAAAAGAAGGGTCAAGCAAGCACCACTGGACCTCTTTTTTTTAAAAAAAAAAAAAAAGATTTATTTTTATTGGAAAGGCAGAATTACAGAGAGGAGGAGAGAAAGAGAGGAAGGTCTTCCACCTGATGATTCACTCCCCAGGCGGCCGAAACGGCCAGAGCTGAGCCAATCCGAAGCCAGGAGCCAGGAACTTCCTCTGGGTCTCCCACGTGGGTGCAGGGTTCCAAGGCTTTGGGCCATCCTCGACTGCTTTCCCAGGCCACAAGCAAGGAGCTGAATGGGAAGTGCAGGTGCCAGGATTAGAACCAGCACCCATATGGGATCGCAGTGCATTCAAGGCGAAGACGTTAGCAACTGAGCTATTGCGCTGGGCCCACCACTGACCTCTTTTCAGAGGGCCCTTGTGACCCTGTTGAGGATTCCGCCCTCGTGACGGGATCACTTCACAGATTCCCCACTACTTAACCCCAGCACATTCTGAAGTAGAATCCAACAAATGACCTTGGGGACACAGACATTCAACCATGCAGTTTACAGAGCAAAAGAGCGAAGAATTGAGTGACGTTTATGTCACAACTTATTTCCTTTCAGATTCTTATTTATGTTGAAAAAAGTTCATTAGAACTTAGATTTTGAAATAAAAATGAAAGTTTTGTGATTGCTTAAACTGTGTCATTCATTCTGGTGGGAAGAATCAGTGAGTTAGCATTAAATTTAGAAGCAAAGAACCAAATTTACTGAGAAGTGCATTCCCAATAAATTATTTTTAATGTATAAAAATGATCAAGATTTAAATTTAATTGCATTTTCTGATGAGTTAAAGACACCATCCTAGAGAGGAAAAGTTATTCAGTTTAAATGAAGAGGTTTGTTTCAGAAATATGCAGATGACCAGAATAGTATTTTTCAAGTGTAAACATGCATTGCACTAGGGTGAATGGGGAGTGAAAGAAAAATCAGAAAACCAGCAATGTGAAATTCTTAGCTGATAGGGAGTGTGTATCAAGACAGCTTGTAGTATCACAGAGACTGTATTGTTTGAAACTATCTAAAGAGAGGATGATAACTCAGAGAAGGGTGCATGTTTTAAAGTTCTTCCAGCATGCGAGAGCAGAGCGGCGTGGACCTGCAGCGGCTGCAGGGAGAAAGGGCGCACATCATGCTGGAGCCCTGTCCCTGTTGCTTCTGAGCATTGCGACTTTGCACACGCTACTGAAAGGCATCCATGCTGTTCTAGTACAACGGGGACAAGTCATAGTCAGGACTGGGTGACCCCAAGTGGACAGCACTCAGCACAAGGGCTCCTGCCAGCATTTTATCGCAGCAACCCAAGCCATTATGATCGCTTCTGCCAGTTTTCTCCTTTGCCCACCTAACAGGTCTTCACGCATGTTTGAAGTCAGACTCCTTTTACACTCCCTGTGAAATGTGTTTGAATCTCATTCCACAAGCCCACAAGTCTTTTCTGTAGTGTCATTTACCCAACATTTACATACGGACCATTTGCTGTCTTCCATATGTAAAATGGCACCGGGCTAATTTGTGCATTAAAAGACAGAAATCATTTTCATGTGATAACTAATTGTGTGGCAATGAGAATACCTTAGCCACCCCCACAAGGCAGTGCCTTTTCTGCCTTTGGCTAATGTAGGCCAGTTAGATTTCTGAGGGGTGATATTCACTCATTCTCGCTCCCTCTGTCCCTCTGTCTGATTAAAAGCTACTGCGAGTCTACAGATTATGATCAGGCAGTTCTTCTCTTTGCAAAGAGGCCAACCAACTCCTGTTTTAATAAGCCTCTCTCTGTACACCCTTTACTGCAATGTGTGTGTGTTTAGCTTAATTGTATCATGTATAGCATCATGGATTAAAATGTACATGTCTGCTTCTCTGTATTTTTAAACTATTTGTTTAAAATAGCAAATAGAATTTAAGTGATTCAAAGCAGTTTGTATCTTTCTTCCACAATGATTTGTTTAATCAAGACAAGCTTTTGCAATAGATATTTTCTAATATAGCTGTTGCAATGTTTTCCAATATAGCTATCAATATTTACAATTACAGATTTAGGGATGACAAACTCAGGGTATTCTAAGTGACTCTGTTGCTTGATGTTGACTCCGTTTGTGGAATGTTGTTCAACTGCCTCAGCATTGAATTAGTTTACTCAGCTTTTATCCAGAACATAAAAATAGCTTGTAGCCCTCAACCCTCTCACTTTCCTTCTCTACCCAGTTCTCTTAGGGACACTCATTTAGTGAAGCCAAAACTTTAAAAATGAGACATTTCAGTTCTTGTAGCCAAATAGATCTTGGATTACACTAAAGAGTTCTTTCATACAAATTTGAAAATTTTGTCTTTAAGTAGAATTCATAAGGTAAAATCCCCATTTAAATGCCTTTAAATTCTACAGTTTGATGGACTCTAGCATATTTATGTTGTGTGATCAATATAATTCTAGAAAATTTCCAAATTCCAAAGAAATTTTGTGCCTTTGAAATTTTTCCTCCTCTTACCTGTGACGACTTCTCACCTGTGACAATCATGCAGCTATTCACTGCTTTTTAAGGACTTCCCTACTCCTTTTTGTAAAGATTTATTTTTGTTGTAAAGTCAGATTTACTCAGAGAAGGAGAGACAAAGATCTTCCATCAGCTGGTGGCTGCAATGGCCAGAGCTGAGCTGATCCGAAGCCAGGAGTCAGGAGCTTCCTCCAGATCCCCCATGCTTGTGCAGGGTCCCAAGACTTTAGGCATTCCTCTACTGCTTTCCCAGGCCAGAAGTAGGGTGCTAGAAGGGAAGTGGAGTAGCCTGGACACAAACTGGCAGCCAAAAGGGATCCTGGCACTTGCAAGGTGAGCATTTGACTGCTAGGTTACCGTGCTGGGCCCAGACTTCCATATTCTGAGCACTTCCTATGCACGGAACTTCAGCTTTTTCACTCAGTAGCGTGGTTTCACACCTTCTCTGTGTTTTAGCACATATGAATACTACATCCTGCTGAGGACTGAATGTATGCCATCATGTGGGTGAATCATACTTGGCCTATCTGGTCATGCATTTACTGGCATTTGGGCTATTTCCACTTTCTGGCTATTATGAAAATGCTACTGTGAATACTTATTACAAGTGTGTAGGTGGACACATGTCTTCAGTTCTCTTGGGTGATTCCCTAGGCGTGGAAATGCTGGGTTATACGGTAACCTTCCTTTTCAAAGGATTAGCAGCATTGTTTTCTGTATAACTGCATGATCTTACGCAGCAACCTTTTCATATGTATTTGTTCTATGTGTGCAAAAATCTGCATTGCTGTATTAGAAATTATCCTTTTATTATTTCACCAACATGCATTTGATCAAATTTGTAACTTGTATTTTTTTTTAAAGATTTATTTTTATTATTTTTTCATTGGAAAGGCAGATATACAGAGAGGAGAGACAGAGAGGAAGATCTTCCGTCCGATGATTCACTCCCCAAGTGAGCGCAACGGGCTGATACTATGCCGATCCGAAGCCAGGAGCCTCTTCCGGGTCTCCCACGCGGGTGCAGGGTCCCAAAGCTTTGGGCCGTCCTCGACTGCTTTCCCGGGCCACAGGCAGGGAGCTGGAAGGGAAGCAGGGCTGCCGGGATTAGAACCGGCGCCCACATGGGATCCCAGGCGTGCAAGGCGAGGACCTTTAACCACTTGCGCCACCACGCCGGGCCCTGTAACTTGTATTTTTGAGGGAAAAGAATCAGAAGAAAAAAGATCATTTAGCAAAATGAATTGGCTATTTTTCACCTATAAACTATAATATACACAAAATATGTATAATCTTTCTCAAAAATTTGTATGATATCTAATTACATAATATTTCTAAGAGTAGAAATTGATATTTATTCTGGTTATCTATCATTATGGAAATATTACTATAAAGCTGTGTAGTTCTCCTTTAGAAATTATTTTCATTATTGTGAATAATGAAAGTAATAATTTTCAATGCCACAATGCAAGCTGTGTTTTAAGAGCTATTTATATTTGACACATACAGGCCCTACACACTGGAACTCACTTGCATAGAGGAATCTTCTGGAAGAGAAGAAAAAGCCGGCAAAGTTTGAGCACCGTGTCACGCCTGTGAGGCCATTAGGACGCTGAGTGTCGATGAGGTACTCTTCCAGAAAAACTTCAGATCCCTGGTGATGTCCTTGTCATGATCGCCTGTAGCATTAACTCCAAATGGATGTGTATTAACCAGCAATGGGTGTGTGGAGGTGAAAGTTGTCTGACAGATTTAAGCCCCAGGAAATACAGACCAAGACTTAGAGCACTTTTAAATTTCAAATAGGTTTTATTTCTCAGAAAGGTAGAATGACAGAGACAGGGAGGAAAAGAAATCTTGCCATCAGCTGGTTCACTCCCCACGTGGCCACAACAACCAGATTTGGGCCAGTCTGAAGCCAGGAGCCAGGAGTTCCTTCCAAATCTCCTACATGGACAGCAGGGACCCAAGCACTCGGGCCATCTCCCACTGCCTTCCCCAGCACATCAGCCAGGAGATGGAATGGAAACAGACTAGCTGGGACTCTAATCAGTCCTATGATAAACTGTTGACATCACGAGCAGAGTCTTAACTTACTGCACTGCAGCGTCTATCCCTGTGTCTGTTTGATTGTAGGTTTTCTGTTAAAATTTATTATATTGATTTTTTTTTAGCCCCATTCAGATTTCTGCCTCACGTGGAAGACCTTGGGCTCCCCTCCTCTTTTAATTTCACTTTATTTCTCTTGCCCTCTGGAAGCCTCCCAGCCCAAGCTGTCTTCTTCCCAGGCCCCTTGGCTTTCACTCACGGGTCATGTCTTTCACCATCATCTGGCTTCATATTCAGATGTCCCCATGGTCAGGGGATGTTCAAGGTCCCTAAAAACGGCAAGGCCACATGAAGCTATTCAAAGAGGAAAGGCGGCCGAGTCCGCCAGGGTGAGGCTAACCACCGGGTCGCCAAGACAGATACGCTGGCGGCAGCAGCCTGACTCACATCAAAACGGACAATTCAAAATTAATCTGAATTTTTGTTTTTCGATAGGTCACTGGTACTTATCTTCTTTTCTATCCAACATGCATATGGGGTAAGTACCTAATTAGCACTTACTGGATGTTGAAAACTCGCTTTATTGGAATTTTTTTGTCTGTTTCACATTAAACAAGGTCATTCTGGGATTTTGTGTTATCTATAAAAGGATTATGCTAGGCGAACTGTTTTCTTTCGTGTTTTATAGTCAAATCTGGCTACTGAACTGCCTAGGTTTTAGAGATTTTTGAAAGTTTTATGATTAGCTTAATAATTTCTTAAAATGCTTTGGGGAATGGGAAGGGCACAGCTGGACCATCTCAAGATTAAGTCAAAAGTATAAGATTGAAGCTGAACTTTTTAGCTCTAGGGAAAGGTGTCTAGAACATTCCATAATAAGCTGTCTCTGCTCTGCATCCTCTTTAAAGAATGTGAGCTATGAACACAGAGTTACTCTAACTCCGGTTGGCCTCGAGAGCACATTGTCACCTTTCCATAACCTGAACCCAACCTGTCCAGTTGTGCTGACTGAAATGGCCATTGGCCTTTAAGCCAGTCCACCCCCCCTTTCCTACCAGTGCAAACAGCAAGCACCTGGATCAACCAATGAGAAGCCATGGCCCTTGATTCTGTTGAGGATCCATCCCCTACTCGAGTTACAGCTTCCTCTGTGCTAAGAGTTGTCATGAGGCTTTTCCCAACTCTGCTCATAAGCATTTGAGAGCATTGCCTGAAAAAAAGCCAACACATGGGACACATGCTAGTGTAGCTTTTCTATTTCTCTGACTTGATTTTTCTAGTTTTTTCAATAATACATTTTCTATTAAAAAGTCTTCAGTGTCCTGGATTGTACTTTTTTCCTTTTAAAAAATGTATTTAGTATGTGAAAGGCAAGTTAGAGGGAGAGGCAGAGGCTTACACACACACACAGTATTTTTATCCACTGGTTCACTCCCCCTCAAAAGCTGCAACATCTGGGGCTGGTCAGTGTGAAGCTAGGTACCTGGAGCATCCATCTTCCAGGTGTTCTGGTGCAGGGGCCCAAGAACTGTGTCTTCTTCCATTGCTTTTCTAGGCTTGCTAGCAGGGAACTGGAACAGAAGTGGGACAGTCAGGACTTGAACCTGTGTCCATATGGAATACTGATGCTGTAGAGGGCTGCTTAGCCAGCTGGACCACAGCGCTTGCCCCTCCCTTGTTCTCATATTCCATACATGTGAGTGATTCCTGAACCAAGGGCTGTTGTATCCTGTACCCTACCATTGGGAGCTCTCACACAGGGAGTGTGTATTATATATAGTTGGATTTTAAAGGCAGCTACAGAGTGATGCAATATTTACGGAAAGCAATTTGGTATTGTAGATAAGGTTTCATTTTAAAATACTATTTATTTGGGGGAAAGAGAAAGCGAATGAGAGCGAGCTGCATCTGGAACTCCCGTCTGCTGGGTCACTCCCCAAATGTCAGCAGTGATTTATACTGGGCCAGAGCTGACTGTGGGAGCTGGGAATGCTGTGTCTACCTCCCATATCAGTGGCAGGAACCGAATTGCTTGGGTAGTCACTGCCACTTCCTACTGTCTGTGTTGACGAAGCAGGAAAGAGGTGCCAGAGTTAGGAATTAAGCCCAGATACTTCAATGTGGGATGCAGGTAGCTCCACAACCAAGTTAAATTCCTCTCATCTATCAGGATTTAAAATGCAAATATCCATTGATATAGAAATGTGTCCTTTTTGCAATGTATCATACATGTTCATTGTGACATGTACAAAGGTCGATTGTATAGGAAACTTAATTTCTGAGCAGTGTTCAGTAGCAAAATGGAACTACCTACATGTTTCTTAATAAGTTGGGGAGAACAAGAAACTGATAAATAGCTACTTTCTGACTGACATCAAAAGGATTTCAAAGGCATAGGATTATGGGAATGCAAAAATTTCCAATACACTCCACCAGTTAGATGGAAGTCAGCACAGTGGCAGTCACCGGCTGTGTATGTATGCCATGTGTCTGTGCGAGTCAGCATGCTTGTTAATGACCAGACATGGATTGGAGGAGAGTGCTCTTCCACTGGAATGACATAGTGCCCAAACTGGAAAAGTAAACCTCATGTCCTGCTAGACGATTTTGAGCTTCTTATGGAAATGTGTCCACATTACTTTAAAAAAAAAAAAGAGGCCTGGCGCCATAGCCTAGTGGCTGGAATCCTCAGCTAGCAAGCACCAGGATCCCGAATGGGTGCCAGTGCTAATCCTGGTGGCCCTGCTTCCCTTTCAGCTCGCTGCCTGCGGCCTGCGAAAGCAGTTGAGAACGGGCCAAAGCCTTGGAACCTCGCACCCGCACAAAGGACCCAGAGGAGAGGCCCAGCTAGGCTCCAGCCCTTGCGTTTGCTTGGGGAGTGAATCATCAGACAGATGATCTTCCTGTCTATCCTCCTTTCTGTGTGTCATGATTTTTCAAGGAATAAATATATCTTTTAAAAAAGAAAAGAAAATAGTGGTACAAAAGTAGGAAGGATTGCTTATAGATGTTACCGACTTCCTTTAAGGTTTTCTTTGGAAAGGAAGCTTTACAGAGAAGGACAAACAGAAGCATCTTCCATCCACTGACTCACTCACCAAATGGGCACAAATGCCAGAGCTGAGCCGAGTCGAAGCCGGGAGCCAGTTCTCCCATGCGGATGCAGGATCCCAAGGCTTTAGGCCATCCTCCACTGCTTTCCCAGGCCACAGTAAGGAGCTGGTTGGGAAGTGGAGCTGCTGGGACATGAACCAGTGCCCATATGGGATACCGGCCTTTAGAGGTGGCGGATTAGCCAATTGAGCCATCATGCATCCCTATTCCTTCCTTCCTTCAACTTTCTATGCCACAAATATTTTCTTAGAAATGCCTGAGGTAGCGGTCATTGCCATGGGTTCTTTTTGAGGTTAATATCCCATATTAGAGGCTGGTTCAAGGCCCAGTTTGAGTCCCCCGTTCAAGGTCAGATTAATAATCTAACAATGTAGTTTTGGCTAATGTGTCTAGGACTGCAGTGGATTCTGGTCCAAGTGTTTGGGCCTCTGCCACTAGTGTGAGAATGGAACAGAATTCTTCTCCCTGCTTCTGCCTGGCCCGATTCTGATTATTGTGTCTATCTGAGGAATGAATCAACCAATGGAAGTTTCTCATTCTCTGTCCCATTTCCCTTTCAAATAAATGTATTTTTAGTTTTTTTTTTAATGTCTGAGATACATACCTAGTGATTTCATCTTTGTTTGAAGAAGAGTATCAGGGTTTTGACAGTATATGCATGTTTTCAGCCAATGCATGTGGTTTTATTTTGCATGTGTGGTCGCCTAGTACACCATCTGCAAGTTTAGTGGGTTTACACAATGTACTTCTGAAATGCAGACACTTCCCTCGTAAATTCACCCCTCCTTTCGGGGTGCATTGGGATGTATCAACGGAGAAAAGAATGGAGATTAAAATCACCTCTTGCATATTTTTTTAACTGGTTTAAAGCATAACTTTGTGACTATTCCTGTTTCTGTATTAGAATCTGCTCATTTGTCTTAAACTGATTCTCCCCTGAAATGCAATATTGCCACAAACATCTCTGTGACACTTGGCAATCATAAGTAACAACAACACACTTGCTTTTTATCGAGTCATCTAATCAGCTGACCATTTTCTCTGATTATTTTGATGTTTCGGCAAACCCGCAGTCATGAATTCTAACCTGGAATGAACTCGGGTGTTCAGAATCGGTTAGGTGCTTTCACGCTGTCCTGATCTGACCCTGGACTCTGCAGCTGGCTTAAACGTCTCAGGGATTTGAACTTAATGTCTGTATTCGCACATGACTGTGTTAACAAGCATCAAGATGCATGCACTTCTGAAACGGCAAATACGTTTGTTAAATTATATAGTAGTTTAGGTCTTGGTCAAGTTTCAAATCATTATGCACTTTATAGACTTCTCATGAATCATTAAAAGATATCCTTTTCCATTAATGCTTACTGAGCATATTTGTCCTCTAGAGATCTAAGTGATACGATTGGACAGTTTCGCCCTGCCTTACACGTAGGCATGCGCTTCTATACATGTTTACGTTTATTTGTGTGTATTGAACGTCTACCGGTAGATATTTATGTGTTATATGTGTTTTCCATCATATTCGCAAATGTTATTCAATGTTTAATCTTTGCTGTCATACCTTGGTCTAAAGGTTTAGATTTCAATCCTTATGTTTAAAAACATCTATAGAAATGTGTGGTTAATACATAAACATTGTGAAGACGAAACTTGGCAAGCGTCAGTAGGCAAGGGTTATTGTCATGCCTGCATATTCTTACCCATTAAAATAGCTCCTAGCATCTGGAATTACTTTCACTACCACTTAGGAGCACAGACTCCCATTTCCTCCCAACCTACAACCCAGGTCATGAGTGCATACTCATTGCTTGTCCGCACTGCCCGGGGTCACAAGAGGCCCTCTGTGTCCTTAAGAACCTATTGATGGACATACTGAGCCTTCACTTCTGTGCTCAAGTGCTTGATGACTGGGAACATAGGTAGGATATTTGAGAGCAAGGGGCTGAGTTGCACAACGAGTGTGTTGATTCCTGAGGGTACTGAAAATGTAGCCAGAAGTGCGCATATTGTGCAAGTTCTGGAGCTTTCTGGTTGAAGATACAGAAACCACCTTGGGGTATCAGCAAATTGCAGGAAGAACCCTTCCCACTGCAAGTCCAGGCTGTGACTGGGAAATTGTGATAGGTTGAGAGGGACGTACTCAAGTCAACCTTAGAGATAAAACAAGGGGGTCTGGGAAGAATGCCAAACTTAGCTCCTTGAACTAGACTCCTTCATGCACTTGGGGTTTGCCTAACTGAAGTTTACACTCTCACATTGTTCACAGCATGACAGTCTTACAAGGGGGTGGAGCACGAGACTCCAGTTAAAGTGGCTTTAGGAGGGAGTTTGTTCCCTTCCTCCAAGGTCCTCAATCTTGAAGTTGCTCTTCCTGTGATTTGCGCTCCTTCCTACTGAGCCACTTTCATGTATTTTGGTGTTAAGTTTTTATATCTCAGATTCAAATGTTAAAGTATGCTATGGGGTTCTTGTGAGGTAGGCAAACCAAGAGTGCTTATTCAAGTGTATACGTTCTGAGCCATATATACCCCAGTCATAGTATATTTACCATATGGGATGAGGGCAGGTATACTGAACCAGATGCTTTGTTTTCCAGAGTGGAAAGAAATATGCTGGTCCGTGTGGCGGAAGAGATTGCTCTGTGTGCCAGTGCTTTCCTGAGAAGGGGTCTCGGGTAAGTCCAGTCATGTGAAAGCCAAGATGGGCCGCATACCTGAGCTCCGAACCATTGTGACTGTTTAAGCAGGCCTGGATTCTTGGCATGTTTTGCCAGCTGCTGATGTCTTTCACAATCGTAGTTTTTGGATCTTGATAAGCAGTCTCAATGATATTGGACTGTGTGTCAGGCATGGAAGGAATCAGGGAAGCAGAATCACCCAGCGATGTGTGCAGCTCCAGTCTTGTGAACCACCTGTGCAGAGGGGCGCTCCGTGCTCCTTAGTGCCTACTGGGTCAACATCTTGAAAATCTTGCAGCACATCAGCATTGTTCAACACCCTGAGAACTGAGTATTGCAGCGAATCAAAGAAAACAGACTTGCTTGATTTGGCTTTAAATAATCTTTCCTGACACTTGAGCATGAAACTCTTGAGTAGCACCCATTGAAATCAGTGCAATGGTGCTATAGTTAAGTGTGATAGCTGCATTAACTGTGTGCTAATTATGCAGCAGGGACTGTTCTGTGTATTCACAATACCGTGGCTCAGTGACTTTACAAACCACCTTGTCATTGTGTTGCTTTTTCTGTGCAGGAGAACAAAGCACAGAGAAGCTAGTGTCTGTTCAAGTCTACCCAGAACCATGCTCTTGGTGAACAGCAGCAGTTGGCAATCTTGCATTGAAGTATCAAATAATTCTTTGATTAAAAACACTCCCATGCTCTCATAAGGAGGGAAGATGTTTTCAAAGCCTTGGACAACTTTTACATCAATCAGTGCCTCAGTTTTTATGTGTCTTCATCCGTTGAGGCTGCTTTAACAAAATTCCAGAGCTTGAGGAGCTCAAACAGAAATCTCTTTCCCACACTTCTGGAAGTGCAAGATCAAGGAGCTGATGGACCTGGAGTGTGTGGGAACCTGCTTCTGGTTGCACATGGCCGTCTTCATTAAGTCCTGATCTGTCAGACAAAGGAGAGCGCAAGCTAGCTCACTTGCTCTGAGCTCCCCTTGCTGAGGCTACTAATCTCATTCATAAGGACCCCATTGATAACCCAATTACCTTTCAAAGACCCTATCTAATACTACCCCATTAGGGGTTAGAATTTTAGCAAATGAACTTTAGAGGCACATTCAGTTGATTACAGTGTCCATATTATTTGTAGAGGCTGTTTAGCTTTGTGTGTGTGGCTATGACTTAATATTACACACTGAGTACAAATTAATGATTTTGAGAAAAGGCCTTTCTTTCTCGTGAGGTTATTTTTTTGTCTCTGTACACAAATGTAAATAGAAAATTGAGTAGGTTTATATTCTGAGAGCTTTGTGCTTGAGCACCGTCACCCCCCTGCGGGTTGGCTCAGTTCTACCGCAGAACGGGGATGGGGAGACCGTGGGAGAGAGGGGAGAGTTGCCTTGCTTTAGCCAGATTGGTGGCTTCCCAACTTAAATGAGGTTAGAGTTGTTTTGGCAGGTGTGCTGTGTGCCCTTACAAACCTCAGCTTTCTATTCAGTAGTTCTCCGCTCCAAGTCATATTGCCTGCCTCCAGGCGACATTGGGCAATGCGGAGACATTTTTGGTTGTCACAGCTGGGTGGAGGGATTGTTCCTGGTGTCCTGAGACTGGAGGTCAGGTATGCTGCTGCCACTGGTGCCAACGCTGGGGGGCCCCTGACCTAAACAAATGCCTGCTGTGTGGGGGCAGGAGTCGTCATTGTTTCCAGCTGTCAACACAAGGACCCCGAACTTGCAAGAGTTCTAATTAACGTGCTTGGTACCGGTGGCAGAGCCAATAACCACATCCAGGTGTCTGGCTTCCACTCTGGGATCATGGAAAGATGATTACTTAAGGTTCCAACACCTGGGTTTTTGCATTAACTTTGTGAACTCAGGTGGGCACTCCCACGTGACCTAGCAGCCGTTTTCTCATGTTTGCCCTATGTGCTTTCCTTTGGTTTCCATGGGTTAAGCAACCGCAAGCTGGTGCTTGTGTAGGGGGTGCATTTGCAGGCGTGTGGGGCTGTGCTGTCCCTGCCCTGTGTGTATGACCCTGCTCCTGGGTGGTCAGGAAGACCTGTGTGTATACTCCAGGGAAGCTCTGTTCTTCCTGAGATGGACATGTGCCCCCATGTGTGGCTGTGAAATGTGATGTTTCCCAGCTGAGCATCTGGGAGCATGGCCTGTGAATAAGTGGGGACTGATCTGGGAGGTGGGCCCTGTGAGAGCCTGAGCAGCCCGCCAGTCTCCTCCCAGCAAAGATGGCTCAGCTGAGTCTGTGGAAACAGGAACACACTGCACTCCAGAGTCTTGGGGGATCGTCCCAAGGCGGTGCTGCTGCTGCCGTAGCCAGACAGTCCAAAGAAGGACATGTTTCCTCTCTCGTGGCTTTATGCCTGGTTGGAAGGGTGTTTAACCCTTCGCAAAGTTGCTGCATTATAATCAATTGCTGGCCAACAAGGCTTGCCCTGTCATTTCAACTGGAGATGGGATCCAGAATTTGAAGTGGAGCTGGAAGGTGACTCTGGCACAGACCAGAATTTGCCTGGTCTCAGAACTGAACCATCAGAGTCCCAAAGTCTCCAACTCGACTTCTCTAGTCACTATGCCTGCCCTTTGACCTCTGCAACTACATCAATTGGCCACTTTCTCAAAGATAAACTGACCATCTCCAATTCTCTTTGCATGATTTCTCATTTCTATCCTGCATGGTCATTCCTGAACTCAAAGCTCATCAGGGACAAAGATCGCGGTTTATGTAGGCCTGTGCTGCCATCTTCGCTTGTAGGGCCCACCAGTAAGCTCTTACCTAGTTCTCTTCTGTTGTCCTTCTGGCTGTCCCTGTGGCCTTGGTTAGCTTTGAGTGGAGATAAGCCAACCCTTTTGATTAGATGCATGTCTATGTTCAATCTTGGTAATGGGACCATATGTATGAGTTTGTCCTGACTTCTAACCCATCATGGACATGCTAAACAGTATAAATTGTTTCTTCACTTTGGGAACTGGGGGCCTTTTGTTATTTCTTTGTGAGTACCACATGCTGTATGTAATGAGTTCATAAACATATGTCAATAATTTAAAATTCAAACTACAGCCTGGACAGGATCTGGGAAACGGAGCTGGCGGCCAAGCGAGCACCTAAGAAGATCTGCCACAGCCAAAGGAATGGGAGAACAGTCTTCAAGGAAGTTTCTATACCCGCCCCCCTTCCCCGGTCTTTCTCCCACATGCTGAAGTATAAGCCTGTTAGTGAATGCATAATCTCACATAGTTGAGATTCTCTTGGGAATTTCAGGAGCCAGAAATAAACACTTGGAGCAGCAGCAGCAGCAAATACAACTGTGGTTGCACTCGGGCCTTTTAAAGGTACAATGGCCTTCTGGAAAGATCTCAAGGATAGTGACAGGAGACTGCACCTGGCTGAGCTTTCGTTAGGTCCAGCACACTCTCCTGGGGATGAAGGTTTGCTCAGGATGGCTGGTCCTGTCCTTGCCGGCTCTGACATCCCATGGATGGGATTAGGGATGGGGAGCTTCCTGTGATTTTACTCAGCCGATTTCTAAAAGGACTTGTGCCTATGCTCAGCATTTCCAAGTTCTTCACCCTCTTTCTTTCAGGAAGTGAATGAGTGCCATTTGGCAAGATTTCCTGTTCTTCATTGGCTTCAAGACTAGAAGCTGTGTGTCCTTAGGAGAACTCCCATGTCCTTGGAGGTCAGGATGGAACTGTTTTACATTCTGAATTAAGCCCTGGCATGATAGTAAAGACACATCCTATAATAATGTGGTGCAGTAATGCTGCATATAGGGAGATCAAATGGATTAAAATTCAAGAACAGTTTTAGTTCCTCTGATTCAATAAACCAGATCAAACACTTAAGTTTCTCTTTGGTAATTTTAAATCACCAGAAAAGGTGTAGTTTTGCTTCAGTTCCCTTCAAGTCTCCATTTTTACCCCCAAGAGCCTGCGTTCCATGATAAGAGTGGAATTTATGTGGGGAACACTAACATCTTTATATTGTGTCATTTGCACATAAAGTTCTAAAGCTCAGTGTATCAGTTGAGTCTCAGGACATGCTGTCCATGGAGTCTGCAGAATGGATCTGAGCAATCCTGGTGTCCCAGTGGACTGTGCAGTCTAAGAGTTGGTCTTCACTGTTTTGGCTTTATCCTCTTTTAATCCACAGCTTTCTCCTGCAAGCACTCCCTGGCTCACTGGTTGTCATAGTGGAATTCTCTGGGAATGAGTTCATGCCTGAGGTGTCGGGCTCTGCATCTACAGGACAGTTGATCGTCCTGAGCGAGAATTGCCCCCAGGATGGGGCTGTCCATGATGGTGACTGTAGAGGCAGTGGGATACAATCTTTTGAAAAACCCAATGTCTGAGGTTTCCCCAGGGGGCTTCTGTTCACCAGCCTGTAGGTTATGGCTTCAGCCGAGCCTGTTCAAACATTCCCGGTCTTGGAGGTAACTGAACCTTAATGGGGTGTCTTCTGGTGTAGGATTTCCTATGCAGATGCTCAGGGAAACTTCCCTCAACAGGGTTTTGGAGGTCCGGGGTAGGGTAGAGGGAAAGGTTCCCTACCTCTGATCTTCTACTGGGTCCCTAGTAATCACCATGGTAGAAGCAGCTAAGAGGGACTCCAACAGGGCAGCATTGCTCCTGGCAGTGACGAATCTGGTTGCTGCATCTAGCATTTGTGGGTGAGAGAGAGCAGCAAGCTTATCTCTGTCTACTACCCTGTAGGATGCATTGTGTAACGTTCCAAACGGGTCAAGTGCACATGCGGAGCTCATGTAACAAGATGTCCCGTGGGAATCCTGCTTGCTGTTTGGGCCTATGTACACCTTGGCACATCTGCCCAGCTTTCCTAGTGGTCAGCTTCCTACAGCGCCTGCAGAGCGTGCTGAGCCAGCGTAGATGAGGCCCAGGCTGGTGAGGAGCTGAGCTGATAGGAAATCATCATTGCTGACGTTGTCAAGGCAGCGTTGTTATTGGTGAGAAACAGAGGCTACTGGCACGGGGTGCATTCTGGGGAAGAATTCCATGCAGGAGATTGGACTGCAGTGAATGGAAGCCACATTTCTAGTGCTAGGGTAACATCTGACAAAGTGAATAAAAGTTGCAATGGTTTAAAACATAACCAGATGTCTTTCAAGTACCATTTTCAATAATCTACCAAGGACCCAATAGGAAAATAGCCATACATAAATAACCATATATATAATATGTATATGTATTTTCCTCCACTGTCAGTCTTCTTGAAAATACCTATTTGAAAGCTGAAATGACAAACACACACACTGACAGATCTTCCACTTTCTGGTTCACTCTCCAAATAGTTGCAACAACCTGAAGTAGACCAGGATAAAGACAGGAACCTGGAATTCCATCGGCTCACATTGGTGACGGGCCCCAAACACTAATGCCACCATCTGCTTTCCCAAGAGGAGCACTGGCAGAGAGCTGGGATGGCAGTGCCACAAGGGGCACTCACTACACCACAGTGCCAGCCCTGTCATGCTGCCGTTTGTAAGTGCACCTGCCCGTCCATTCAGCATCAGACAGGACTGTGGGTCTGAGGGGGGAAAAATGCTCCTGTAGCCTGGAATACTGAGATGGAACAGATCCACTCTGGAGCTGCCAGTTCTGGTGCCTGAATGGTTCTGGTGCCAAATCCTGTTCTGGGTGTTTGGGTACATCTGGGCACAGAAGAGACAAAATCTGTTTTCTCCAAGGTGGACAATTTGGTGCCTGACACTGTTTTGCACGAGAGTCTGTATGTGGAGTGTATGTGGCCTGGGAGTCAAGGGCTGACCTGGAACTTGGGCATGACGACACGAGAGCTCACCCAGCAGCAGCCTGGAGAAAGTGTAGTGTTTGTTCCTGTGGCCACCAGAACAAGCCATCACATACTTGGTGGCTGACTGCAACAGAGCTTTGTTTACAAACATGTCTAAAGGCCAGAAGTCCCTAGGCAAGGTATCGGCTTCGTTCAGCTTTGCTCCCAGATTTCTGGGGAGAATCTGCTTGTCTTCTCTCCCAGCTTTTGCTCCCAGCACCACTCAGCATTCTGTGGTCCAGTCCTCCAGTGTCTGCCTGTTTTCATGTCTGTCTGGCCTCCCTCTGCATCCTTCTATGGATGCATGGGTTAGTGTTCAGAGTCCACTGGCTATGTTGCGATGAACAGCTCCACTAAGATCCTCACTTTTACTGCTTCTTTGCTTTCTAGAAGAACAGCCTCAAGTGCTGGGGATTAGAATGTGGGGTGAGTTAACTGTGGGTCCTGTTCGGGTCACTACTGCTCAGGCTGTGAAGAGGAGCTGGTGTGTTTGAGGAGCTGGAAGGCAGCCAGAGGGCGTTTTTGTAGTAGTGGATCCACCAACGAATGGCAAGGGATGCAGCTGAAAAGGCCAACTCAGGGCACCCTGTGTAACAGCAAATCTGAGGGATTTTGAGAAGGGAAGAAGCAGATTGACAGTATTAGAGATCGTTTGTGTTGCTAGGAGAGCAGGACTAGGGTAGGTCAGGCAATACCAGGACAGACCTGCTAGAAGCGGCTACAGCCCCCGGGGTCTTAGTGGCTGAGTAAGGGGTGCAGAGCTGGAGAAGTGACACGGTGGGGATGTTTGGACACAGATTTGACAGGAGTGAGAGATGACACAGAGCAGGAACACTCGGAGGCATCAAGATGCCCAGGGTGCTGAGGGTCAGAGGTGGGCAGTGATGGGCACCTGTGGGCTGATGACCAATCCAGGATGCCCAGGGTGCTGAGGGTCAGAGGTGGGCAGTGGTGGGCACCTGTGGGCTGATGACCAATCCAGGATGCCCAGGGCATCCCTGAGCAACTCCCAGGGGACACCTGGTTGGAGAACCAGGAGGAGGAGAGGAGCAGAGTGACTGGTGTATCCCTATCCTTTTTTCACAAGTGAATTTATGGTACAAACAAATTCTATTATCTGTCTGAGTTACATCATTATTTGCTTTTCGGTTTTGTGTTTTTCTGTTATTTTCCGTGGTATGGTTTTGGAGGTATAAGGATTCCTCCTTCCACCTCCCCTTCCTCATTCCCCACTCTCCCCCTGTCCCACCAGCATTTCCTCATATTATTACAAGTATTTACTTTTATAACTCTTCCTCATTCAGCCAGCAGTCTCTTCTGTAAGAGGGGAAGACTCATAGGCTGCACAGTGAGTCCTTTGGGGTAAAGTGATGGCATAGTGACATCTAGTGGCCTTTTGTTAAACTACAATAAAGCATCGGCATATTAAAGACAATGAAGCATGAGAAAAATTCTACCTTGTTGATTTTAACTGTAGAAATTCCAACTAATTAATCAACCTTTGGTGATATGTTTAGAATTTATACTGTGTAAGACCATGAACGAGATGCTGGGACAGAAATAAAGGTGAATGGAGATGCCTGGGCTCCATAAACCTCACTAGAAGACATCATTTCCAGCCAGCATACGAGTAATGAAAAATGGGTGACGTCTCTGTGCACGTTCTGGGTATTAATTATCTGAGGGCAGATATGAAGGCTTGGAGGGATGGATGGGGGGCAAGGATTAGGTCAGGAGGGACGTCAGAACCTTGAAACAGGTGCAGTGGGCTCAAGCCACAGGTGAGGGCTGCCCTCAAGGAGGTAAGTGTGATTGGTGGGGGCCAGGATGGTGTGGGAATCATTGAGAGTCAGATTGGCTGGGGTGCCACTGAAGATTTTGATGACAATGCAACAAGGGAAGGAAGGAAGAGGAGCTGGTGCAATCTCTCTGCACCAATCAGAGAGAAGAGGCACAGAGGCTGGGCCTTGGGTGGTCATGAGAAGACCCTGATTGACCTAGGATTCCCAATGAGAGCTGGGTAAGATGAGCAGTGTGTGGCAGGGACATGCGGAAGTGGGGGAGGTGAGCCAGAGCTGACAGCCAGGCAGCAGCCTGGATTCGTGGAAGCCACAGTGCCACCATCTGCAGAGATGGGAAGCAAGCAGGAAGGGCAGGCATTGGAGGGAAATGCTTTGGTCATTTCTAGAAATCAGCTGGAGAAACAGGATGGGTCTAGAAAATTCCCCCAGAAACCACAATAGAGAACTTTTAAACAGATGATTGACACTACTTTTAATTTTTATGAAAGGACATAGAAAACCCCTAGACTTTTTTTAAATGTTACCCTTTGCAGATTGGATTGAGGGTTGGATTTGAATGTCACAGTGGGCATGCCAGAGTGTGAGGGCCTCCTGTTTCTGTTACTGATGACAATGAGGCAAGTTACAGAGGTTGATAGCCACAAATACAGCTTGACAGCCAACCTCCTCCTTCCAACAGTGCCCTGAATCTTAATGTGTCTTGGTTTTAGAGCCCAGAAGTGTTTGTACAATTCCATATAATTCTTATTTCAAATCTGTTTTGGGGGTTGTCACTGTGGCACAGTACACTACTGCTCACAATGCTGGAACGCCCTATTAAAGTGCCGTTCCAAGTCCTGCTTGTTGTACTTGCGATCCAGTTCCCAGTTAATGCTCCTGGAACACAGGGTGCTTGGGCCCTGTAGCCATACGTGGGAGTAGGGTGGAGGGTGCCTTGTTCCGACTGTTGATGCTGTCTGGGGAGTGAGCCAGCCGCTCTCTGTACCTGCGTGCCACCAAGCGACATGAAGTAGCAGTCTTAAAAAGCTCCTTGCTTATCTGCTCAGTCATTCGTCCATCTATACTTCTTAACACTGATTCAACTCCTGGTGGGAAAAGGCCATGAAGTAATTGTAAATATGGCTACCTGTCATGTGCATTTGGCTTCTTGTCCCCAGACAGCAAAAGTGACAGGGCGTTTCTTAGATTTTTGGGGTAGGTCTCCGATCAGAGACAACCAAAAGGTGAGTTGGAGATTTGATTTTTTTTTTTTTTAAGAATTTTAATGCAAAGTCAGATATACAGAGAGGAGAGACCGAGAGGAAGATCTTCTGTCCATTGATTCACTCCCCAAGCAGCCGCAATGGCCAGAGCTGAGCTGATCTGAAGCCAGGAGCCCGGAGCTTATTCAGCCCTCCCACCTGGGTGCAGGGTCCCAAGGTTTTGGGCCATCCTCTGCTGGTTCTCAGGCCACAAGCAGGAAGCTGGATGGGAAGTGGGGCTGCCAGGGTTAGAACTGGTGCCCAGATGGACTCTTAGCACATGCAAGGTGAGGACTTTAGCTGCTAGGATACGACACTCGGCATAGATAGGTTTTTTAAAAACTACATATCCTTTTACTTTTTGGTCTCCTCCACTCTGTTGTGAAGAGCAAATGACACTAGCTCTGCTAGAAAAACTTCTCTGTGTTAAAGAATTACCAGGCAACAAAATCCAGAGGGGACGTCCTGGGTGGCGCTTCTGGATACTGTGGCTCTTCCGGCTTCACCATTTCACACGGAAAGTTACAAATTCCAGAGCAATTTTATGCTTGACTGCAGTCAAACATATGGACAGTCGTTCCCTTGGGCAGCTTTTCCATTTTGTTAAACTCAGTTCAGGATAGCAACCTGTTTTACAGCATACTATTGTACATCGTAAAAGGTATAGAATCGGGAGTGGCTCATGTATTAAATGCAAAATTCCTATGGTTCTTTAATGACTATTCATAAAAACGTCTTTTATGTCTGTTATTTTTGTGTATTTATCTTAGAGTAGATTCTATTGTAGCTTTACAAATAAGAATATTTACTTATAAGCATATTTTTATGAAACCTTTTTCAGTGAAGTAATGAAAACACTTTTTTCCATTGTATTGCTGTGGGTAAAGTATTTACTCAAGTTGGGTAAATTAACAAATGACAGTTTCAAGCATCAGCGCTTGGGAAACTTCTTGAGTAACTTTCTGACATACTTCGTAATGTTATACAACATTTAGCGTAGCTTCAAAATTTGTTAAAATAGCACACTACCTATTTATACGAAAGATGAAAAATGACATTCACTCTGAAGGCACATAGTCTTTGTGCCTATAAAAAAAGGCAGCGTTTGCTGTTTTATGTTTAGGTTTCTCATTTGCAAATTAGAGGATGTGCTTGTTGCTTGACGTGGTTGCAATGAGGACGTAACTTTCTAATGACATCATTGGAGCTGTGTTCCGCACGCTTTGGTGTGAAGTTATTGCCGTCTTGCATAAAGCCTGTAAGCCAGTGTTCTGGGGCTGGGGCTCAGATACACGAGCACTCACTCACCCAGGTCTTTGTTCGGGTCTGGAGATGAGCTGCTGTGACTGTACTAACCACCGACTGTGCTGTGCCTTTGTTACCATTCCGACCTGGGTCACCAGGCCTGTCCCCTCCAGGATCAGTCACAGGTGTTATTAGAGGCAGGATGTGGACGGGAAAGCCACGATTTCAGGAAGCAGTGCTGCAGTCACAGCAGTGCGTGTTACTGAAGAAAGGGCGGCTGCGTTCAGAAACGGCCTTGGCGTCAGTGTGGGAAGCCCAGAGCAAGAGAGGGGTCAGTGTCCTTCTGCAAGCCACCCTTCTTGGCTTTCCTGCTTTCATGGCTCTCTGAAGCCAGGACATGTTTCTGTGCTCAGTGGGTTTTATTATTCTTACTACAGTGCTGAACATTCTCCTTTTTTTCTCGGGAAAATTCCATTAGCTCACTGAGTTCGTTATTGCATGGCTATGCAGAGGCACATTAAAGAGATTTGTGGCAAGTTAATTGGCTGCCATCTTCTCAGTTGCCCTTTATCGTCGAGTGTGCATTTTGTCATGTAGCCAAATGATACATTATTGCATAGTACTACAGTCACAAAAGGTAATTTAGAGATTGCGTATAAATTGCATGCAAGACAAAAGGATAATTCCAAACTTAATGAAATTTAAAAAACCTAGCAATTTCCTGAATTTAATGTTTGCAAAAAAAATTTTTAAGCTTCGTAAGATTAACATAAATTAAAAAGGTCATCTGAAGCAATTAGTCTTCCTTTTAAATTGTAGTCTAGCATCTGTGTAGAATTTAATCGTATAACCTTTAATACCCCCCAAAATGCTTTGTGCACAAATTAACTCCATTTGCTGTTGCCTTTTACATAAGACACATTTAAATAAATTCTTTGAAAGGTCTAAGCTTTTCATGTTACACATAGTCAATGAGTGGCAGCTATGCTGAGAGGGATCAACAGGTGAAGGACAGACACATGTAATGGGGAATTCTGACTTGTGACATTTAGGCAGATGTTAAAGGTTTTGACTGAGCCATTGACTTAATAGAAGTGGCATTTGTTCCTACAGAGTCACAAAGCCGGTGACATTGTGCTTCTAAGTTTACTGCCAAGACCTGCTGTCTCCTGGGTATCTTGCTGGAGATGATAGTTTATAAAAGCACCTTAGGAGAAATGTCTGCCTTTTTGTTTCCCTACAGTTGGGAATTCTTTGATAGGTGATTCTTTGGCTTGTTTCATGGAGCTATTATCCATTTATAGCAATATGAACATACTTCTAAAGTTTGTGGAAACGGAATTAAAAGATAAACTTATCTTAATGTGAAAAAAATTGAAAATTTAAACGATCTTCCACACATTTTCCATGAGCCTTTTGGGATCCCTTGTACTATATAATAACGAGTGACCTTTCCTCTGCTGGGCAGTGCGCTGAGCAACTGAGTGCTTGGTTCTTAGATCTGAGCAGTTGATAGAGGGAGATGCTGAGGATCTGAGCAGTCCAGAATCTCAGGGCTGGAGGACCCTGTGACGCGGATTCCATGCTGACCCGTAGCCTGTCCTTACAGAGGTTGCTTTAGTTGCCACTGGCTCAATGCTGCTTCCCTTCCCTTTCATCATTTCTTGTCCCTTACCCGAGCCACCTCCATTTTGCAAATCTGAACTCTTTACACTGGCTTCTTGTCCTACTTGTGGCTCTTGGGGAACCCACATTGACACAGGCTGTGTGTGTTCTACAATATTGGAGATTCTACTCTATTCAGCAACATACAGGTGGACAGCCCCAGGATTCCCAGCTTTCCATACTCCCTTTGTAGTACTACAGTAGATATTCTTGTATTACTGTTGTGGGCTTCCTGTCCTGGGCCCCAAACCCGAGGACTCTACCCTGCTTTCTCCTTATGGGGGCCTGGTCACAGCAAGCAAAGCTGTCTAGGATGCACCCCAATATGGACCAGGACTGGTTGGGCTCACTTATGTTTTCTTCCCATCAGCGAGTTCTTGGAACATCTGCCATATAATGTGGTTAAATCATATGAAGAGTGCTGGCATCCTTGCTTATGGGCTAGCCTGGGACTCTGTGGTTGTGTCCTGGCAGAGAGGGGAGTAGTCAGCCAACACTCTCACAGGGTCCTATTACCATGGCTGCACTGGGCCACCTTCGCTGAACCAACAAGCTGCTGGTTTTAAGGCAGCGGGGATTCCATATCCCCTGACAGGCTGACAGTTCCCTTAGTTTTACAAGATCTTGTCTGAGTAGGTACCTCTGATCGCCGTCAAGCTTTTATGTCTACATACTGAGATCTATCCAATACAAACGGCTGTATCATTTTGTGGGGCTGGACAAATTTAAAATGGCATTGGTAAGGCAAAATTGCCCTGCATTGGTGAAAGTCTTTATAAACTTCCTGTTATGAAGTTTCTCTCTAGAGTGAGATTTTTGTACTTGGATAGCAAGCCGTTAAAAGGCTCTTCTGTTTATCAGAAGGTCTTCTCTCTCCATATCAAGCTAGAGGCTGGGCTGGCATATTGAGTCTCAAGTGTCACTTGGAAACATTGGTTCTAGATTTTATAGTTTATTCAAATAACTTCTTCAGTTTTGAAATGTTGGTCAAAACATGATTGAATGTATAAAATACATTTGTGTAAATCGTGAATACTATATTAAAGTTACATTTTTGTAAAGTTTGGCCCAGGTGGGTATCCTAGGTGAATGGGTGATCTGGCTTGTGGGTGCCATCTGTGCCAGCTCACCTAGCCCCCATTGTACTCATATCTAATGAGACAATATATTGACCATAAGTTTAAAGATCAAAAATGCCAAGATGCCAAGAATGCAATGGGCAGGCCGTGTTGAAGGGGTCTATCAGGGTAAGGTGGATTACAGCTTCCACTTGAAACAAGTCACCTTTTCACTCATGAAAGATTGAATTGTATAAATATGAAGTGATTGAGAGCCTGATGTCAGATTATAACTAAAAAACTGGGTAAATGTAGCTAAAATAAGTATTCACTCCTAAAAGGCAAACTATTAGCTATTTGAAATCCAGCGGTCTGGCAGCTTTTCCTTCAATAATTGTCACAATAAGCAACCACTGAGTAAAACAGTAGACAGTTTAAAAAAAAAATTAACAAAGTAGCCCAAGATCTACAAATTTAACAGAATGAAAATGGGATGATAATCAGTCTGTTGATATGTGTTTGTACACATATACACCACTCTCACACTCACGCATGTGCTAAGGGAGAAAAATTGGTCATAAAACAAATTTAAATTGAAGAGGAAAGTCGCTGTTTCTCATCTTGCATTAAGTCGACCATTTGCATTTCTGCTATTAGTGTGTGCTCAAGTGCAGCTGCACACTTGAATTTGGGCCCAAGTGACTGAAGCTGTGTCAGAAGACAAGCATGGTCTCATTCTCTTTCTCATTTTGCTTTTCAGGGTCAGCCAGGACCACTGGGACCACAGGGTCCAATAGGGCCGCTGGGCCCCCCAGGACCCCCCGGGATTCCAGGAGAAAAAGGAATGAGAGGTGACAGTGGCCCTCCTGGAGCAGCAGGCGACACAGGAGATAAGGTGCGATGCTGCTGCAGGGAGAGTCACAGTAGCCTTCCCAGCATGCCTTGCGGATCTTTTGCACTACTGCACACCACAGCTTATCGTAAGCTAGATATAAACTTGCTGATGACGTGCAGTGTTGGCTCCCAACCCCTGGTTTGAGACTGCAACTCACTGTCGATGAGAACTTGAGATTCGAAGCAAACTTTATGTGGTATAAGTCAATATAAATAATCCTACAAATCGCCTGCGTTCCTATTGCAGAGTTTGCTCTTGAGGGTAGATTCCAAGAGGCTAGATTTCTGGCTTACAGTGTGTTGACTGCTTTGAGCTGATTTAGACACATGGTGGTGAACATAAAATAGGTGACAATGACTTAATGTTTTTAGATACTAGTCATTGTGTTAGTCTGTTGCTTGTTAATAAAATACCTGCAGTTGTGCATTTTTAAAGTTTCATTTAGGCTTATGGTTCTGGTTCAAAGTCAAGGGACTTCAAGCAGGACATGGCCAAGAGAAACGATGTGTCTCACCTGGTCTGTTTTTAACTAAGTTTCCACCATTCAATCATAATGATTGCATCACATTGATCCTAGTTAATCCTAATTACCTTCCAGCTCCACCTCGAAAAGCCACCCTCTTAAGATCTCATAATGGAGATTCAATTTCAACAGAGAAGATAACCATATTCCAGCCAGAGACACCACTAATCATCCATGTCATGTAAATCAACTTGTTAATCTAGTAATTTAGTGAACCGTGTATCTTCCTTTTCTGGAATTTTTAGGGTCCAACTGGTGTTCCTGGATTTCCAGGTTTGGATGGCATACCTGTAAGTATTTTCTAAGTTTAATTTTTTAAAAATGGGGGGGGGAGAAGAAACAAAGTTCTTTTGATAGGGAAGAAAGTTTCACAAAATTAAAGCAGCAAACATTTGAATCACAACGGCCACAATTTGTGCATCCATATTACATCAACTTTATGGTATGGTTTTCCTGCAATAAGACTTCTGTGATATTTCCTGCAGGGGCACCCGGGGCCTCCTGGACCCAGAGGCAAACCTGGCATGGATGGCTACAACGGCTCTAGAGGTGAACCAGGTTTGCCAGGAGAACGAGGAGTTCCTGGCTCAAGAGGCCTGCCAGTAAGACACCCAGAGTTCATCCCCATAGAAGCATTAAATGCAAAGTCTCCCTCGTGGAACAGGCTTGGAGGGTTTAATATAAGTGTGCCCAGAGCATTTGTTGAAGAGATCTAACTCTTTACACCTGGGTTTATTTTCAGTTCTCTTGTTTAGCTGGCTGTGTGTGTCTGTGGGCTCACTTCTGAGGTTTCTGTTCTGTTGCACTGATGTTCCTTATTTCATACAGAGCTTTTAATGGTAGTGTGTCGCCGGCCAGCAGCGACACCTACGAGGCACTCTTGAGGGTCTGGGAAAAACCGGACCTGCAACCGGACCCCTTATTGCCAAAAGCGGCTGCTTTTATACTTTCTCCGTTTTTCCTTGTAGGTCTTAGCTTTTCTCTGCTGTTTTTCTCCCCATTCTCACCACCAGTCTTATTGCTTTTGTACCGCTTTTCTTCCCGGAAGGTCTTAGCTTTTCTCCTCTCCGCTGCTTTTCTAGCCCTCTCTCCACTGCTTCCCCCCCCCCCCCCCCCCCCCCCCGCCGCCAAAGGTCTTAGCTTTTGTACCCCTCTCTGCTGCCCCGTTTCCTCTTTGTTCTTCTCCCATCTATTGCTTTTAGCGGCTGCTTTTATACTGCTCTCCACCAATCACTTCTCCCCGTGGTCCACTTGGCGCTACCTGATAGGCCAGTAGCAATGACATAATCACAGCAATGGCATCAGCCTATCCCTGTGACTTCCTGTTTACCTGCTGGCGAGACCAACCCCGCCTCCTGGCCCTGGGCCAGCCGCCATCTTGCAAAGGCCTTTCCCACTCCTGGGAGCGGCTGTGGCAGCCTGCTTCCCACAGCTCCCCCACTTTTCTTGCCGGGAATGATGAATTCAGGGGTTGATTTCAGCCACCTTCATGGCCATGGAGTGTTCAGGATCACCGGGTAAGGTCCTTTCCAGCAAGGTTCCAGGGTTTGTGGGTGACTTCCAAGCTCATGACCCTGAACTAGCTGCCTAATTTCCTTAGAGACTTCCCAACCCCAATTCTAAGGATTGCTGAGGGGCGCAGAATCATCTTCTGTAGCTACTTCTTGCTGATTAGGGGTGTCATAGGTCCTGCCTTTTTGGGGTTCAGGAGTCTCTTCCTATCTCTAGTTCATTGGTCTATCTTATGAGCAGTCACTGCCAATGGCTATGCCGCCTCTCAAACAAGAAACCGCCGCCTCCAAGGTGAAAATTAAATAACTTTTAAACGTACTCTATGCACTTATGCCGGCACTGGCTGGGAATCCCCCATTTAGGCCACCAGTTGTTGCCGGCCAGCAGCGACTCTACCTACGAGGCACTCTTGATGATGGGGGGGAAAAAGATGACCCGCAACCAGACTCCCTCCCTTACTGCCAAAAGCGGCTGCTTCTACACTCTTTCTCCGTTTTTCCCTGTAGGTCTTAGCTTTTCTCTGCTGCTTTTCTCCCCGTTCTCCTCCCCATAGGTCTTATTGCTTTTGTACCCTTCTTTCTGCTGCTTTTCTCCCCGAAGGTCTTAGCTTTTCTCCGCTTTTTTCCCTGTAGGTCTATAGCTTTTCTCTGCTGCTTTTCTCCCCGTTCTTGTCCCCATCGGTCTTGTTGCTTTTGTACCCCTCGTTCTGCTGCTTTTCTCCCCAAAGGTCTTAGCTTTTCTCTGCTGCTTCCCCCACCGCCGCCAAAGGTCTTAGCTTTTGTACCCCCTCTCTGCTGCCCCGTTCTTCTTTGTTCTTCTCCTGTCTATTGCTTTTAGCGGCTGCTTTTATACTGCTCTCCACCAATCACTTCTCCCCGTGGTCCACTTGGCGCTACCTGATAGGCCAGTAGCAATGACATAATCGCAGCAAGGGCATCAGCCTATCCCTGTGACTTCCTGTTTACCTGCTGGCGAGACTAACCCTGCCTCCTGGCCCTGGGCCAGCTGCCATCTTGCAAAGGTCTTTCCTACTCCTGGGAGCGGCTGCAGCACCCTGCTCCCCAAAGCGGTGCTCACACCCCATGGTCAGCTGTTTTTCTGTAACCTATTTCTGCTCTATTTGAATTTCACTTTCATCACTGCCGTTTTTTGTTTCTTTGCTTCACTTCCATTTTTTTCGGCCAATTCCCTCTTTCAACTCTACTTTTGTAAAATTTCATTTGAGAATTTATCATTCTTGTGTCATTTAGAAATAGACAACGTGAAGACGTGCCTTGTGCTGTGTGTGTGTGTGTGTGTGTGTGTGTGTGTGTGTGTGTGTATAATCTGAATAATAAAGGTGTAGCAATCCATCATCATCCTTGAAAGCAGTGATGTGGGCCCGGCATGATAGCCTGGTGGTTAATCCTTGCCTTGGCTGTGCTGGGATTCCATATGGGCCAAAGCCTTAGGATTTGCACCTGTGTGGAAGACCCTAAAGAATCACAAAATCACCTGGCTCCTGTCGCTGCAGCCACTTAAGGAAACGAGTCAGTGGACTAAAGATCTTTCCCTCTATCTCCTTCTCATTGTATATCTGCCTTTCCAATAAAAATAAACAAATCTTAGAAAAAGAAAAGCGTCACGAGCAGTTGGTGGTCATGATTGGCATTTGTTATTTAGTAGTGAGTTAGAGTCTGAAGAGTTAGTAAAACCTGCCTTCATGCAGTCTTCATTCCAGCTACAGTGGTAAATGGAAGTTGGACTGTGTTGCTGTATTTTGACTTAAATATAGCTGAAATGTTTGCAGACTGGAACTGTATAATACTAAGAGTATTATGGACCAATATGATCCCTCAAGTTAACTCTGAACAGAACTTTCTTCTATAAAACCAATAGGTATTTACTGCTGGAAATAAAGTCAGATATGCTTTGTGGGAGGGGTTAATTTAAAATTTTAATGTATAGTTGTATAGTGATCTATGAATTGATATATTTATAACTACATTCAATCATATATTCATTGGTATATTTGTTGATATAGTCATAGCATATATTCAGTATACATATCGATATGATATATATTAATGTATATTGAGCTGTATTGATATATAAAGATAACAGCATTTATTTGAGGTAATTAGATCATGACATAGCAAACTGAGTAGGATATTAAGATGTTAAGTATGAAAGCCTTGGGGAGAACAAAAGTATACTTTTTATTTTATTCACTTGTAGAAACTACCAGAAACAAATTAGCAGTTATATATAAACACCTTGTAAATGGAGCTGGCTATGTTTTTAGAAATTATTTGGACAAAAGGATTCATAGCCTAGAAGCACCATGTTTGATACAAATCCTGTAATAAACAAAATTAAGTTGCTTTTACCATTTCTAGGGCACAAATTAAACAGTTGCAAAATTGATTATTTGCAGGAATAATATAAGTGAGTTATATTACAAGGAAAATGCAATTTCCTTGTTGAATAATTAGTGAATAACTACATAGCAGTAGAGTCTGGTTTGAAGAGATCCCATAAAAACTTTTAACTAACGTTGGAATCAAGCTAAGTGAAAACCTTGGGATGATGTTAATATGATGGTAATAATGATAAAACGATTTCTCTAGTGAAGCCTACAGTTGTGGACATTCTAGTGTGAATAATATTTTGTAAAGAAAAGGAAATGTGCTTTTTTTAACCTTAAGTGAATATTTTGTTTTTAGGGCCTTTCTGGGGAAAAGGGAGAAAAAGGAAATTCAGTGTTCATTTCAGGTGGTGTTAAAGGCATTCAGGTGAGTGGTGTGGTCATGTTGATTTGAAACTCTTTTTTCTTCCCAAATAGGCAGATTTATACAGGATGAGTGTTCCCTGGCAGATATTTTATTTCTTTTGAAATACACTGATTTTTTTTTTTTTTTTGTCATTACACTGCATGGGAATGACACCATAGTTATATGGAGGCATTGGTTTCAGTTAGTCTAGCTATAAAATCCTAATGTCTTCTGTCCATTGAGAGCCACAGTGATGCGCTTATTTCAGGGCTTTTTGGGTTTGGTGCTTCTGATCTGGAGGCTCAGATAATCTTGTGTCATAAAGGCTGACCCGTGCAGTGGAGGGCTTTCATGCATCCATGGTCTCTGGTCTCTGCTCTTTAGAGTCTGTTGGCATATTCTCTTCTCCCCCTCAACAGCATTCCAGACATGACCAAGTGTGCCCTGTGTGGTGAGCGAGCCCTTTTGAAGATCATTGCTTTATTTACAGTTAAAACATTTTAATATTAGTATTTATTGCACAGTATTGTTGAAAGATCACTATCACTATTGATGCTGAAAATCTTGAAAACCTTATAGCCTGTCCTTTATCATTTTAATGCTTTTGTGCTTTTAACAGTGGGTTGGTTGTGAATGTTCAAAACTAAACTTTGAATAGTTTGAAATTTGTAAGGCAACAGTTGTGCAGTACTTCAGGGTTTCCATGTACCCCACATCCAGCTCCATGTTTTGCTAAACATATCTTTATATTAGTCATAATTATTGTTATATTGTTATATTTGTCATAATTAATGAACTACACCCAGGTTCTACTATTTTTTTTGTTTAATCCAGCCTCTTCCCATTTTCGCTGTCCTCAGGGCCTTTATAATCAACACAAACGTAAACTCTGGAGAAAGCATATCATTTCTCTAACATAAGCTACAGATAAGTAGAATGAGATCAGTAAAAATGATGAATCAACAAGAAAGGCAGTACATTTCCAGGACATGTGATCATTGTCCTTAAGGGAGACTATTGTATATCAAGAATTATGGCTTGGTTATAGCTTTCAATGTATATTAATTAACATCAAAATCCATATCACTTTGGAACCAGTATGATGTACTTAAACTTAAAACAAATTATCATATGACCCAGAAATTCCACTTGTGAGTATTTGTTTGGAAGAACTAAAAGTAGAAACTAAGGTATTGATACATTCGTGTTTATAGTAGCATTGTTTATAGCAGATAAAAGTGGAAAGTAATTGAAAGGTAAATCAATCAATGAATAAACAAATGTGGTATATGCATACAATGGACTATGACTTCAGTCTTAGAAGAAAATTCTGACACACACATCAACCTGAATACATGCTGATGACATGAGATTAAGTTAGATAAGTCAGTCACCAATGACTAATAGTATGTGATTGTAACGAGTTTTCCTAAAAAGTAAGATCTGTAGAGACTGGAAGTAGAGCAGCCGTTTCCAAGAGGAGGAGGGAGGAAACGGGGAGTTAGTATTCCATGGGTAAAGGGTTTCCCTTGAAAAACGTGAAAACCCTCTGAAAATGGATGGTGATCTATCTCAAAAACAGTGTAAATGTGTTTCTTGCCACGCTGGATTTTATTTTGTTTTTTAAAAAAGGAGCTGACACCACCCTTTTAATCCTTTAAAGTAAGCCTTAGTTCTTAGTTCAGATGCACAAAGTTCTTAGTTTTTAGTTCAGATGCACAAAGCAGTAACTCTGGGCAGAAGCAGGTGTGAGAAGAGTCCGCCACAAGCTCACTTTGTGTCCCCTATAGGGTGGGCCACAGGAATGAAGCGTGTGTACAAAGCAAGGAGTGACCAAGACAGGAAAGCTCTCAGGAAGTGGAGTCACTACACTGAGGCTTTAGAACAGCTTGAAAGACAAAAATGTTGATTCCGTGTTGTTAGGACCCAAATGATCTTTCTGGAGAAAGAGGATGGAGAATTCAGGCCTGAGAATTGGAGAGGGAAAATGACCTCCACAGAGCCCTGCTGTAACTGCGCCCTCCAAATGGACAAGTTGAACCAGTGGCACAGATAGGCCAATTCAAATAACGTGTGTGCATATTTCTATCTTTCCATGATCTGTGCTTCAGGGGGGAAAAAAAACTGTGTTTCTCATACAAAAGAATGTGTCTTTACTGTTGCAGGGCGACCGAGGGGAACCAGGACCACCTGGCTTACCAGTAAGTCTCCTGAGCAGCTCTTGTGTTTCTGATTGCTCCTCAAACAGCCCTGCATCCACACCAGGACCACATAGCTTGTGAGCCCACTCAGTACACAATGGAAATGTAGCTTGCTTATTAAAAATTAAGGCTTTCAAGAGGACTACCGCAGAGCATTCAATCAAGTGTAGCCCATAGGCTGCTCAGGATGCACGCCTGGGAAGCGATCTTCAGATCTCCACAAGCTTCCTTTGCTCTGAGCCACCATTTGGCATTGCTCAGGCATGTACAGACACAATTACAGGAAGGCAAGTCTGTTTGGAAGCCACACACACAATACGTAAATGTATGTATGTGTGCCAGCTACAAAGGAAATGACTGTATCACCTCTCTACACCATTTTTCATCTTGCCAGGGTTGTAAGTGATATCTAATATTTTCCCATACCTCCCTATCTTTTTCCCTATATCCCTGAAACGTTTAGTTGAATGTTAATATTCATCTTTCTAATCTATCAATGTTGTGAGATTAAAACTGAAAGCACTTTTGCCTCCCGAGCATTGTAACTTAGCTTTGTGACTTCTGGCTTCTGATGCGGTAACTTGACCATGTTGGTTTCGTAACTACTACTGAAGTTCATTTCTACACAAGAAAGGAGATACCTTAAGGTCTCTGTTAAGAGAAACACCAATTTGTCCTCTTAAGGAGAGTAATTTAGTCATACAAATCATTCAATAGGGCAAAACCAGTGGGAGAAATGAGACTCATATCACCCATTTGTGTGCAGTTTTGCCATTGCTTAGATATTACAGAAAAGTGTTCATGCCCGAACCATTGCAAGTTGGGGCCGACACTTTTACTGACACTGATCTCATAGACTGTGTACTTTTTATTAAGTAACTACATTACTATTTTAATATATTAACATGAATTTAAAAGCATCTTGGTATGCATCAAATTAATAGCCTATGTGGAATTTGGGAGTAGCTGATAAAAACTTGCTGTGTTCTAAGCTTTCGATATCACAAAATTGAGTTGCAGACATGTCACTGAGCTCTGGGACTGAATTCAATCCTAAAGATATGAGTTAGTCAGAGCTGCAGTGCACTGCTGCTGGCCTGCTCTGTGCTGTTGTAATGACCGTGTCAGAGCGGCCATTGGAGGTGATTCCCTAGGGCAGGTGTGGTTTGGGTTGTGATGTCTTAGCGATTACCTGTAGTTCCTGCTGGAGATAAGGATTGCATTTTTGACAGTAATGATGTTGATTTTTGTTTTTTGTATCTAGGGATCAAGGGGTGCTAGAGGACCTTCAGGTCCCATGGGATATTCTGGAGCTCCAGGGTTGCCGGTAAGAACAGCACTTCCTGCCCAGTCCCTTCAAAACCCAGAGCCAACATGAAAATAAACAGAAAAGAACTGTAGTCTTGGTACCAATGGTACCAATGGGCTCTTAAAATCCACTATGATGGTTGGAGCTCCCTGGGGTAAGCCAATGCATCATGTTCATGTGTGACAGCAGCCTATCCATGATTCAAATTCCTTCATTAAGTTTCTTAACTGTGAACTTGGGCAAGCCGACAGTGACACATTCTAATTTCTATGACTGATCATTATCATTGAGTTCTGATTTTTTTTTTTTTTTTTGGTCATTGACTTAGGGACCTCCTGGCCGCCCTGGGAGCCCAGGTTTGAAGGTAGGAAGTCCTGAGTAGGACACTAGCATGTGCGTAATGGAAAAAGTGATGTTTGCCAAAGTGTTATCTTTGATCTTATTAGATGTCCCAAGGTGTAGCCTAAAGTCTAATGGCTTTTGTTATAATGTTGAAGAGTTGTGCAATTTCTTTCCTGTTCTTTTCCAGGGCAATCCTGGTGTGGGAGTGAAGGGTCTAAAGGGAGAGCCGGTAAGAGTCCATCTACTTCTCTGTGGCGCTGTAGAGGTCAGGCTGTGCGGGCTGCCTGCCTAGTATTTAGTTTGTGCTCATTATCTAGGCGCTGATCAGCTTTAGGGATAAGAACTTTTCTCTGCTGCATTATTATGGCATCATCACCCTTGACTGTAACACTCCTCACAAAATTTAACACTGCATTCGGGTTAATTTGCAGGAGATATTTCAGCCTAGCCAAAAAAAAAAAAAAACCAAAAAAAAAAAAGCGACTATTTTAAGGTAATGTGCAATGTCCATAGGATTAATTATTTAATTATGGATTTGTTTGATTGCAACAGAATCCTGAGCTCCACATATAAATGCAAACAAAAAGACTTGGAAGCAGGAATAATTAGCAGCATAGCCCATCTTCCCTCCTGTCCTCCTTTCCATTCTTTCCCAACACTCCTTGTAATCACTTCTGCAGAAGCAATGACTCTGTAAGAATATGTTTTAGGAAATACTTTAAGGCGGAGTTTCAGAAACGGGGTGAATGTCCAATAGCAAGTGAGCAGTTCTTTCAACAAAAGTGAGGAAACGGATCTCCTCTTGTCCGGCCTGAACTGGTCTTGGGTACCAGGATTTAGTCCTGCTTCCGCAGAGTTCCGGTGTGGTTAAGTTATGCTGGCATCATGCAGTGGAGCAGCACCACGGTCAAAGCTGAGGGTTTTGTGGTGCCCGCAAGGGCCCGTGATACAATGTTGAGCAGAAAGAACAAGTGGCAAAAAGAGGTATTGAATTGTGAAAAGAGAATGACACAAAGACTCTAAAACATACTAGTACCTTTAGACGGGCTTTCCCGCCCTCAGTGCGGTGATGTTTCAAGGCTGAGGGACTGCCCTGTGGATTGCCCCCCCCCCCCCCCCGTCCACTGTGTACCACGAGTTTCTCTCCTCCCCAGCTGTGATAATCAAACATGTGCTAGGTTGGTGTCAAATAGCCCTGTGAGGGTGGGGATGGAAAGTCCACCCTAAACCTTAAGTACTGATGAGCTTGAGAGATGACTGAATAAAAAGAGAATAAAATAATCACCTCCAAACTTGGGAAGTCATGGGCTTCTGAAATGTACTGCCAAAGCCGGAGTAGCCTACACACTCCCATTTGAAGACACTGCCTTATAGCCAGGCAGGCATTACCTGCTCAGTGACCTTGACTGCTGAGGCCACAGGTGGATTTGTACACTCAAAGTGTGGAAAAACATGGACGTATATGTCCATGGAGCAGCCATTCAAATGCTGTGCAAAGTATGCTTAGAATCCTTTCGATTGTTGGGTCCATGAAACAAAACTCGAAAGTATGATGCAAAACTCTCAGGAACATGGCAGTTCACTCTATTTTAAGAAATGCTGCCCTAAATGACCATTATTAATTGTCTCTGGGTAATATGATTCTATGCTTTTGCATTTTGTTTTTCGGAATCCTTTTGATTACATTGAATAAATGATACTTCCACAGCCTGGAAAAATAGAACGATGACCAATAGTTTGAATAATTTTCCCATTTGTTGGCCCCGGTGGGTTTTGCTCAGATTTATTCTAGCTGTGAGACTAACTTTGGTTCTCTTTACCATGACATGATTCACAATTGTCATGTGCTGTTTGTGTGTGTGTTCAGTCAAGCACTCCTGCAGTGGGAATCTTGAAGGCGGCGGCTGTACCTTACTAGGTTCTGAAATACATCAAGAGAAAAACAGTGTGCCGAGAGCCTGGTTCTTCTGTGGTTTAAAAGGGCTATGATGAAGTTGAATTCTTGCTTTGATTTTTAAAAACTATTTATTTATTTGAAAGTTACAGAAAGATAGGGACAGACAGAGATCTGCCATCTGCTGGTTCACTTCCGAAATGGAAGCAGTGGCTGGAGCTGGGTCAGGCTGGATTCAGGATTCTGGAGCTCCAGTTAAGTCTCATGTGGATTACAGGGGCCCACACATTTGGGCCCTCCTCCACTACTGTCTCTGCTGCATTAGCAGGGAGCTGAACTGGAAGTGGGGCAGCCAGGGATGCCAGTGCCGGTGTCACAGGTAGCAGCTTAGCCCGCTACATCACAGCAGCAACCTCTGTTTTACCTTTTTTTAAAAAATTATACAATATTCTCCTAACAGAAAAGCATTGGGTGTTTGTTTCTGTCAAAAACATTATTTTTTAAAATTTTTATGTCTTTGAGAATTTACTGTATACCACTCAATGTAGTTAATATTTTGTGGGCCTCACCTATTTAATAAAAACAATACTTTGAGGCAGGCATTATCATAGTCCCCATTTCACAGCAAAGAAAACTGAGGGTTATGGGAACTGAGGCCGCTGGGAACTTGTCCAGAGTAACACAGCCAGCAGGGTCTGGTCTGCTATCACACGTGACTTACTCTGCAGTGGCTTTTAACCAACCCAAAGAGGGGCAATAAAAACATGTGCGGTGTCATTCAGCAACATTCAGAACTGTCCTCTAGTTGTGTGAGACTTCACGGTTACATAATAAATTCAAGGAGTTTCTTTTTTGTCCAAGCGTATGTGCACAAACCAATATAGGGTTATAAAATATTGTTGAAAATAAATTTGAAACAATCCAATCAGAGTAAGATGGTCTAATAATGTAAATTTTGGGATAGATTATTGGCTAGGAATTAAAAATTAGGATTGTGTAGAATTTTAGTATAGCAGAAAAATACTGACAAGGGGCTGGCTCAACTGACCAATCTTCCACCTGCAAGCACTGGCATGCTATGTGGGTGGCAGTTCATGCTGCATTTCTGATCCAGCTCCCTGTTTGTGGCCTGGAAAGGCAGTAGAGGTTGACCCAAAGTCTTGGAACCCTGTACCCATGTAAAGATCTGAAAGAGGCTCCTGGTTTCAGATCTGCTCAGCTTCAGCTATTGCAGCCATTTGGGGAGTGAACCAGCAGATGGAAGATCTTTGTCTCTTTTTCTCTCTGCCTCTTCTCTCTGTAGATCTGCCAGTCTAATAAAAGTAAATACATATTTTTTTAAAAAGGTGTGACTATAAAGGAAAAATGTAAAATGTTTGGAAAATTTACTAAAATCATTTATTTTAGTTTGTGCTTATCTAATACATAGTGTTACTTGAGTATATCATGTCTTAGATTATATCAAACCATTCACACACCTGTCCATCTTTGAGCCTATGTATATGTGTATATGTAAATGTGTGTTCATACGTGCATGGCTACCACCAGCAAGAATGTATGAAGATTTTTACAAATTATTTTGAATTATAGTAATATTATGGATTACTTTTCTGGTTTTTTTTTTTAAGCTTTATTTATTTGAAAGGCAGAATGATAGACAGTTCTATTTGTTGGTTTACTTCCTAAATGGCCGTAGCAGAACTTCTTGTGGGTGGCCCATGTGGGAGTTAGCAGTCCAGGTTGTTGGCCCATCGTCTGCTGTTCTCCTGGCCTGGCTGGGAGCTGGAGCACATAGGACTCTGGCGAGCACTCCATGAAGGCTGCCAGCAGAACTCGCTGCACCCCAGTGCCAGCCCCTCAACTTGTTTCTAATAATGAGTATGTATTACATTTCAGTAAGAATTTAACAAATGTCATTTTAAATTACAAGATGCCTTTCTCACAATTAATATTTGAAGTTTGTGATACACTGGAATGGAAACAAAGCACAGGAGAAAGTCGTTAAACCCGTACATTTGTATGAAATCCCTCTTTTCTTGATTTTTCTTTTAAAGGGTGAGGTTGGCCTGCAAGGTTCTCCTGGACCCACCCTCTTGGTGGAGCCACCTGACTTTGATCTGTATAAAGGAGAAAAGGTAAGCTCCTGAGCCACTTGGTAAAGTAGCGCGGGAAAGTCTCCGACCACGTGCCTGTGAGAGCCTAGTGCTCATGCTGTGCCTCACCACGCTGACCTCAGGTCAGAACTCTCCTTAGTCCCATTGCTCAGAATGGAAAACGGAGACTCAGGGGCTCCCGGCGTTCTTGGTTTTACTCAGCTGTTGGCAGTGGACTTGGCTTGAGCTACCGACTTGGGCCAAGACCTTAATTTAATTCACATTGTTTTGTTAATATAAAAGAACTCAGATTGTTTTGAAATGTGAACCAAAAACAACCCCCAAAGCCTGGTTATCCTTTAGATGTTATACACAGGCCTCAGGTTTGTTCATTAGGATGGGAAAATGCGAAGAGCTGGGGCCACCAAGGACTCCTGCGACACAGGAACCCTTTGTTAGCCTCCGCCATGCATAGACCCAGTATCTTAAGTGGATACCTCAGTCCTTCCCAGTGACGTGGTTAATCTCTCTGCCTTCCTCAGAAGCACCACTTAGACTGAGGGCTGCTTCCCCAGCTGTCCTATTGGTTTGTGCATGCACCTCTCACACACAGAAGTGGTGCAGGCGGTGTAAGTGCCAACTAGTGACAGATAAACTATAATTCCTTATCTTAGAAAGTGAGTGAAATAGGCTGTGGATTCTTAAAGAGAAGGAATTCAGTAAGTTGAAGAATGAGAATAAACCAGATTATATTCTTTGTGATGTTTAGGGTTTGAAAGGAATTCCTGGAATGATTGGACTGCCTGGACCTCCAGGACCCAAGGTACTCTAAGTACTTCCCTGCCTCCCGAACAGTAGGATACTCTCTTAATGTTTTATTTTTATTTTGCCTAATCTTAGTGCTTTAATGGTTTATTTTATTTTATTTTTTTAATTTTAATAATGTTAGTTGATTAGGGTACAAAGGGTCAAGGGCTACAGGGTGAAAGTGGGTAATATCATTGTTTCCACACTAATATAATCATTTTTCCCTGTATCTGGGGTTAGGGAAGTAACAAAGGGAAAAGCCCCACCCTACCTCCCACCCATCCCCGATCCCCAACATGAGGCACGCTCCAAGGGTCCTGCTCAAACAGTTTTGATAGTGCTTTAATTGTAATGCATATTGTTAGAACTTTTTTTTACTAGTTCAATCTTTAAGCTTTTTTGCTTTTCCTTCGGTTTTCACTTTTCAAATTGCTGAAATACTGTTGCTTGAATCTCTCTAAATATTGTCATTTCTTCAAGGGTGAACCTGGTGTAGGCGCAAAAGGAGAGAAAGGTATTCCCGGATTCCCAGGACCTCGGGTGAGGC
Organism: Ochotona curzoniae; assembly: GCF_017591425.1. NCBI lineage: Eukaryota > Metazoa > Chordata > Mammalia > Lagomorpha > Ochotonidae > Ochotona > Ochotona curzoniae. Next base: position 79,782 of record NW_024467032.1, read on the forward strand.
TCCATCATCGCCAACTTCTGGGGACCTGGAGGCATCTCTCATGTTTTTCTAAGACTAGCTCCACATTCCTGTGAGCTCAGAAAGTAGAGACTAGCTCACCAAACGGTGATACATTGTGGAGAATAATTGCGTGCTAGCCAAATGTCCCTGTCATTGAAAGTAGGAGAGCAGAAGATGGCGGTGGGCAGGGAGCAGTCACCAAGAGTGAAGCACCTCTCGCTTGGCTCAGGGCCAATGCAGCAGTTATGCAGAATGGTCTGTTTGAGTCCATTTGATGAAGCAAGACGCTGTTCTAGAGGCAGTAGAAAGGACAAAAGCACAATATCACTCCAGTCACTTCCAGGAATGTCACTAGTTGAATGTGCATTCAAAGAGTCACTGTGTGGGTCTGGCAGGTTGGCATGAGACTGAGTTTGTCTGGCTCTACGTTTAGTATTGAATATGAAATACCACATTCCACAGTCATTTTTGTTGTTGATTATGTATCAAACACCTGTTTATTTCTGGGCATGTTATTTGCAGGGACTTCAAATATATCTGTCCTATTGTAAGCATTAGATTAAAATTGGAAAATAAACAGGAACAAAAGCATGTCCTTATTTAAATCAGGAGTACTTTTAAAACAATTTTTAAAAATCCAATTTAATATTTAAGAAAATATTAATGTAACCGCTGCTATGAACAGAGGGGATCTATTTTTGCATTTATTACTTTTATTCATCTACCTTTGCAAACAAGACTAAATAGCCATGAGATAATGGTTCCTCCACTGTGACTTAATTCTGTTGTGTTGCTTCTGTGACTCTGTCAGGGGGACCCAGGTTCCTACGGACCTCCAGGCTTCCCAGGACTGAAGGTAAATGTATCCCATTCAAAAGATAACCATGTTTTCACGGGTAAATACAACAATGCAATTCAGTATCATTGGGAGTTGTACTTTTGCATGTAAACGCTTATGGAACTGAAAAAGTAGATACATCCATATTATGGATTGCAAAAAACTGTGAATGTAAAATCTGAGGCAAAAACTGCTGCAACCCAGGAACATTGTTTAGAATGCACAGTCTCAGTGAGCGTGTGTTATTCAGGTTAAATAAGGATGAGCTCATTTGTCCCTCCATCACATTAAAAACAAAGCCTTTACATCCACAATGCCATGGTACACGTGAGCAGCAGAATGTTGAACCTGTACCTGATGCTGGAGAATGATACTGTGTACTAAGTGAGTGGCTGGAATAATTGAAAGGGAAAGTAAGGAGGGAGAGGGGCGAGGGAAAGGGAGAGAATCCCAGTACCTACAAAACTGCTTCACAAAAAATAATAAACATAATTTAAAATATAAATAAATAAAACATGTTTTTGCTTGTTTGTAGGGAGAACCAGGGCTTGTTGGAGAGCCCGGACTGCTCGGATTTCTTGGCCCTAAGGTAAAAAGAAAGTGAAATTGTTTGTCTACATCCCCTCTCGAAAAGCCCTTTATGTTAATTCATGTATGAAAAAGCTTTAAAGACATTTTAAAGATTTTTGGAAGACACGGTTATTTAATTCATACAGAACATTGCGATGCATGATGATCAGGTCATTGCCACCTTCCATGAATCTGTCTGTTGTACTTTTGTGAAGCTTGAAGGTTAGTAATAAAGTTTTAAGAATTCCATGGACTGACACAGGATTGAAAAGAAAAAAATGGGATCCTGGAGAAGGAACCTCTATGACTTCTCATTCGGCTACCTGGCAGGGCAAGCCACGAGGGCATTAAATGGACTCAATCAGGGAGATGTTTGTTGCCAAAATAAAATGTAGATTCAGGTCTTAGGACAGACTGTTGCAGAATGCTGAGTTGCAGATATTATGTCAACTGACTTCACTGAAGGATGTGGAACACTTCTGTTGGAATGGTACTTTCCCTTTTGCGAGAGCCTTTGTGAGTTTATTATTGACACGTATTTGTAGGTAGCTGGATGATGCCTCTTTATTGTTCCCCAAATCACATGAATTGCTCATTTGTCTAGGCAATAGTCAATCTTGTGTGAATGCGCACATGGTCCCCTTTCCGTTCATTGTCAAGCAGTGTGAGAAAGTCCTGATATTCCTAAGTGAACATGTGCATGATTTCAGGGAGATCCCGGAGACCGCGGGCAGCCCGGACCACCAGGTGCTTTGGTCACTCCATCTCTTCCAGTCAAAGGTTTGCGTCTTGTTCAGTTCTTCTGTGGGTCATGTGGAAATGAGACACCAGTGGCTGCTGCAGAGGGCTTAGGACGAGAATTTTGGTAGCTTGCACAGTAGGCTGACTACATATGCAGTTTCAGATGTGCCTCTTGACTCCCTTCTAGAAGCAGAAGATGTTAAATTTCCTTTCAATAGATAAGCCACATATTGGGCTTTTTAGAATGCCAACTTCAGAAAGTCATGACTTTCATATATATATATGCTCAAAAACATAGTAGGTACTGTATCTGTTTATCCTCCACTGTACTAACACCTACCAGATGCTCCATGCACCAATAACAAAGAAAGCTCCCTACAAAGTTCCTACATCTGCAGGGGAAGGGCAGCCACAAGCATTTCCATCTAGGATATTCTATTTTAAATATGGCAAAAAAATTCAAGTATCTTCTTACAGCCTTTACCTGGCCTTACCCAAAGTCAATTCTACAATTCTTGTATATGTTTGTTTACTCACATGTCTCATCATCTCTGGCAGGTCCTCCAGGGGATCCAGGCTTCCCTGGTCGCTATGGAGAAATGGGGGCCACTGGACCACCCGGTCCCCCAGGTCCACCAGGCAGGCCTGGGGAATCCAATGCAGGTATGAATCCACCAGCTTTTCTGCCTGCCACATTTTCTGCATCAGAATCTGCATTGGGGTTCTTTTTTTCTTTTCTTTTCTCTTCTCTTCTTTTTTCTTTTCTTTTCTCTTTCTCTTCTCTCTTTCTTTCTTTCTTTCTTTCTTTCTTTCTTTCTTTCTTTCTTTCTTTCTTTCTTTCTTTCTTTCTTTCTTTCTTTCCTTTCATATAAGAATACCATATGGCTTGCAGTATAGACATAGTATATTAGCTATTAATATCATTACTCATATTTGGCCCAAATCTTCAGGACCTTATCTTGAAGATATCATCTTTATAGCATGACGTGAGGAATAAAGATAACATTTGCAATAATAACTGATGACCATTCATTTAACTACATGCTACGTTACTGATGACCCACAGGGTTCCAGTTGTCCACTGCTGAACAGATGACCCACAACATAGTAATCAGTGCATTATTCCCTCCCTTTGTTTGCAGTTCAAGAGTTCAGGAAGAGCTAAGCCGAATAACACTGACTCCGAGATTTTTCATGTGATTGTAGTCGCATAATGGCTGGGATGGACAGAAAGGCCTGGCTAGGGCCCTCTGCCTGCATTTTGCACGTAGTGTCAGAACCTTCCTGTGCAGGTTCTGGACTTTGGCTTCTTGCAGCATGGGGGCTTCAGAGCTGTGCGCCTGCTTCTGTAGCAACTCAGCACTGTTTTCCCAAGTGCGGGAGCTCTCAGGGAAGAAGCTGTCTTCTTCGAGAGGAGTCAGTCCCTCCTCCCTCCACCTCTTGATGGTGAAATGTCAAGTTTCTGCAAGAGTGCAAGAGGGCTGGGCTGTCCTTGCCGCCATTTTCCATGGAGACACAGTGACAAGGCTTGTTTAGCAGCAAGCTGTGAGAGTCTGTTGCTCTCCTCTGAAGGCTTGCCTCAGTCGGGGAGCCAGAACACCAGCGAGGGAAGTGGGTTGTCCAGTGCTGCCAGCGTTTACCTGCGGCCGCAGTGTGCTTTTAGACCTCATCTGGATGCAGATGATTCTATGAGCCTACTTTTTATATACTAAATGTGCTAACTTGCTTATTCCTAGTATTCTTACTAAATTATTGGTGTTGAAAAGATGGGAAAGGATCTGAAATAGATAGAATATTATTTTCCAATAACCCTGAGAAGTTGGGGCGTGGAGAGTAAGAAATCCCCCCCAAATCTGTTTAATTCCACTTACACGCATGTTTCACAGGAGGCTCATGTTGGTTCGGTTGTTTTGGAGCTGTGCTTTTCTTCCCATGTGTCAAGCCCAGGCTAGTAATGTTCCTGGTGGAAAAGCAAACTTGATGCACCTCCTGTTTTTTTTCTACTTCTTGTGACATTGTCATCTAGAATAGGTTTTATTTGTATAAGAACAGTTTTATTGAGAGTTCACTGACATAAAAAAATGTGTAACTTCACGTTGATCACTTGATGTTCCAACATATGTTGTAAAAGGATTTCCGAACTCTAGTTATTGGCGTGTCTGCCACTTTTACATAGTCATCCTGAGTGTGAATGTGTGTGTGTGTGCTGAGGATTCAGTTGAAGACTTAGTCTCCTACCACTGTCAGGGTTACATTATAGAATTGTGCATCAGCATTCCCATGCCATAGATTAGGTTCCCAGAACTTCCCTGGCACAACTGTGTCTTGGCACCTTTTGACCAATATTACTTCATTCAGCACTTCCTACAGCCCCCTGGCAGCTATCATTCTACTGCCTGTATTTGCAATTCTGCGGATAAGTGAGATCACAAAATGCTTCTCCTTCTGTGTATTTTATTTTGCTGAATAGAATGTTCTCCACCGCCATACTTAATTTCCTTTAAGAAGTCGATGATCTAAGGAAAAATGTACTGCTTTTAATTTCTTCTACAGGAACATTATACTGAGAATGAGTTTTCTGTTCTTGGCTTCTTTCACAGGCATGAAGGGACCTCCTGGCCCACCTGGGTCTCCTGGTCTGCCAGGACTTCCAGGGGCACCTGGTGTTCCTGGGAGACCTGACTCAGCTCCAGGGAGACCAGGGCTGCCAGGATCACCCGGCCCTCCTGGAGCACCAGGACCGCAGGGACCCCCAGGATCAGATGGTGACGTATTCCTTATTCCCATTCATTATTGTTTGTGCTCCCGGGGACACTTATGGTATCGTTAGAAAATCCAACTTTCAAAATCTGTTAGAAGCTCTATGTCATGAGCCAAATTAGAAAATTAATGCTCTTTTATAAGCAAATACAGTTGTGAAGCAGTCACACTGATTAAAGTATGTACGATTATTTGAATTTAATAGAATTTTGTAAATTAATACAACTTTTAAATACAGTTTTGATTTTTATTGGTATCTGGCATTTGGTTTGAGGGTCAAACTGTCCTATTAGGCCTGTTTTGAGGGATTCAAATCCAAAAGCAATACTTCTTTCATTCCTTGCTCTCCATAGGCAATGAGTTCAACCCCAGGATTAAAGTTGTATTTTTTATTTTCAATGTATTTGCAATGCTACTTCTAAATGTTTCAGTTTGAGTATTATCTTTTGACTTCTCCCTACATCCGCCATCTACCCAATGTACATGTGGTCATTTTCCACTTCCCTAAGCTAGTGGTAGACTAATTGGTATAGCTTTGCTTGCATATTTATTGTGTACATTGAATGGTTGTATAGATACAATGCACTGAGCTACATCATGGAATGTAGTATTCCTTTTCCAGCACAGCATTTAGCAAATTGTCTTGTTTCCTCTTTGTGTATGCTCCTTTGGTTTCCAGCATACATACTGTTAACCTCAAATCATGCAGTATTATGTAAATTTTATCACTATGTACTCCAACTCATTAAACATTCTATCAGTATTATCTCTGAATAAATTTCTCCTGGAGTGAAGCTTGCTTGCTTTTTTTTTTTTTTTAAATTTATTCCAATTAGGTCAGGTCGCAGTTTTGATCTGCTGTTCCGATGCTCTCTTGAGAGCTCCCTTTACGATTGTCCTTGGAATTTTCTCTTCCCCTGCCCCCCCTTACCCTGTCTGTATCCTGTTTTCCACAATGCGTATCACTGCAGTGGTCTCTCCCCTCATTGTACGGCTCAGCAAAGGGTGTGAGCAAAAGGGGAAACTTGGAGAAATCATACTTGTCTGCAAATGACTTTCTCTGCTGAGGTTGATAGTCTGGATGAATAGAAAATTCTAGGTTGGAAATCCTTTATCCTCAGGACTTTTCAATTGTTCTCTGGCCTTCAGCATTGCTCCCAGGAACTCCAACATGTGGGTACTTGATTCTTTCAAGCTGAGGCTTTATTTTATTTTATTTTTTTGAAAGCTTATAGGACTTCTCTGATGTTCATGTCTTAAATACTGCAATGAGTTGCCTTTGTGTAGATATAATTTCACTTGCTGCTCACGCTCGGTGGGCAGTTTCAATCCGAGAAACTTCTTCCTTAAAAAAAATTCGTAAAGCTTCTCATTGACACATTTCTCTATTCCTCTCTCCCCCCTTCTTTTGTACTTTATATGTTGTAACTAATCTTATTATTTTATAACTAATCTTGTATGACTGTTTTTTCTGATCTTTATTACTCTTTGCCTCATTATTTCCTTAATATTCTGGGAGATTTATTTAGATTACACTTTCCTCTCCTGAATTTTAAAATTTCTACTCTCATAAGGCGTACACTATTTGCATAATTTTTAAGAATTCAGTTGTTCTTATTCTCATGAAACATTTTATTTTGTGGTCTGCATTTTGGGAAGGAATACCTTTTTCTCCTGCTTCTTAAATTATATTGATTCTTTGAAAGTATTCTTACTGCATTCTTTTCTTCTCTCCAGTTCTTGCCGTTTCTGTTATTGTTGTATGTTGTTGTTTGTTGTTGCAGTTTTTGAGAAGGTAATCTAACAGTCTAATCAGTTCTTTAATAAATCTCATCTTGAAGCTCAAAATCTTCATATTCAGGGGAGAGTTCTGGTATGAATTTGTTTCCTGCTTAGCTTTACCCATTGTCTGTGTAGAAAGAAGCTGGCAAAATCCTTCCACAATGTTTTGATGCTGGTTCTTCCCTTTCCTTTATGTATGCCTTTTTCTTGTCTTACTATCTTCTGCTGGGATTTGGGCAGAGTGTAGAACTTATTCTTTGCATCTTATCTGTCCTATTAAGCTCAATGTATCTGAAATATTGCTGTTGCAAGCCCTGCTGTAAGCTCATTTTTCATTAACTAGTGATTGATAACCAAAGAGGAGAACATCTTTGACATACTTCGATGCAGTTTTTAAATGTTTCTGGAGGTTGGCTTGTTTCTGTTGTCCATGACTTTGTTCTCCAGCCCACTAAGTTAATGCTGAGACTAAGGATGACTTTACAAATGATTCTGCTGGGACATCCATGCCAGGATTACTACTTGGGCTATCTCTGTTTATGTTCCTTTAACACCGAGAAAGAATCCTAGGGAAAGAATGGAACAAATATTGGGGGGAGCTTGTTGGGGAAGCATAGGAAAGGCAGGTATGAGTACAAAGAGGCTTGTTCTATAGAAAACATTCATGAGTTGTATGTGATTCTCTCTGCCCACCCTTTTCCCACCACATAGTGATATACTGTACTGCTGGGTGCCCTGGACCTCAAGGAATAAAGGGAAGAATGGGTCCTCCAGGAGGAAGAGGCTTGAAAGGAGAAAAAGGCAAGTATGAAACCAAGGCAGAAATCTTGGGCACAACCACAAGGGGAGGTCGTGTGTGAGCTGCGTAGTGTGACACCTCATTCAGATTTGTTACTCACTTTGGGTAACCCTGTAAGTAATACGCTTCATTATTTGCTATGATGTGGTTAAAGTTCACCCAAAAGTCAAAACTTTGTATGCCAGGGTATAAAGGAGACACTTAGCCTGCTCTGAAATTTGCCTCCATACGGTGACTCTGCCCACGAGGCTCCCTCGAGAGCTGCAGACACGGTACTGCAGTGATGCTCCATGGCACTTTTCCTTGGTGGGTCCCATGTTTCCACAATTGATCAGTGTCGATCACTCTAAATTGTTGGGTGTCTTCCTGATCTGGATTAGGCATGAGTACAGACACAGGGTGTTCTAAGTGCGAGTTGTGACTCAGCTTCCCGGTGGTTAGCAAATGCCTTGGTGGTGAATTTGCAACTATGATATGTAAGGCATCTATAATCGGCCATCAAATAGCTTGTCTCCTCAATCAGGGCTTGTGCTGTAAGCAATTTTTATGTATTTTAATTTTATTTGGGTTTTTCAGTAATGCCGATTAAAAAACTTACAAATGCCAAGCTGCTTTTTCAGTACTATTTAGAAACTAGCTAGTCCCCATTATGTCAGGATTTTTATTTTAAGACAAAAAAGAAAAACAAAAAACGAAAAACCACTCTACTTACTGAGAAATGAAAAACCCACCTAGTATGGCCCATGTCTGGGTATTCCGTGCCACAGTCCCTATTTCACATATTCTGACAAGCTTGCATAAAGAGTTCTTCATATCAGATGCTTTCTGGTCTACATTTGCTCTGTGGTTTTTCTATTGTATAGTAAAACTCTCACTGGGAATTTTGCTCTGGAAATGTGACAAACTTGCTTCTTATCTTCTGTCTAGGAAACAAAGGACTCTGTGACTGCAAGCCTGGTCCCATGGGTCCCCCAGGACCACCAGGATTTCCTGGGAGACAGGGCAGCAAGGGGGACTTGGGACCCCCTGGTTGGCTTGGTGAAAAAGGAGACCCAGGCCCTCCTGGTGCTGCAGGATCTCCAGGGCCTCCAGTGAGTAATACTTGCCAGTATCTTTTAAATTAAAAGAGACAAATGCAGAATTGTGCCTGTCTTTAATATATAGTAATATACATATATATATATATATATATCTCCTTTCAACCTGTAATCAATAATACCTTGCAAAAACCTGTATTTAGTCTTCCATCAAACTATCTATCTACTCATAATTCCTTTTATCAACTAATTAGCATTTATTGAGGGCCCACTACATTCCCAGAACCTGTTCCATGTAGGGAGACACAAAAGGGCTTACAACATGGTCTCCACATTTCTGGAGCTTCAAAGACACCAAGCAGACATAGTATGGCAGATGGAGATGAAGCCCACCAGCATCTAGTGTGGCTTGAGTGGGCAGAGTGAGGGGCAGGACAGGAGCAGGTGCAGTCAAAGAGGTGGTGGGAGGCTGGGAGGGATCGCAGAGCACCGGCTCTGTGGGTGAATGAGACTGGAACTTTTTAAAAATTTCTTTATTTTTGACAATCTTTACATGGTTAATTAGGACACAAAATGTCAAGGACTACAGGAAAGTGGGTAAAACTATTATTCCCACATTCTCTTTTTTTCTGTATCTGGTGTAAAGGGGGAGATAAAGGGAGAAGCCCCACTCAGACTCACCCATCCCAGGTCCCTGATGTGAGGCATGTTCTGAGGGTCCTGCTTAAGCAGTTTTGATAGTTCAACAGTTCTGAATTGCTGCCAGCCTCGCTGTTCCAAGCACAATGAAATCTCTTCAGAATCTACTGGCTGACATAGTCTCTTCATGGTTGGGGTTCTGAGATCAGCAGTTCAGTTGGAGGGATCCCCAAAGAAACTTCATCTGAGGTGATCCCAGACCTGATTCTTTTGTGTAATTGCAAGTAAAGGGCCCGGCACCATCTGTCACCTCATTTAGCTTATGCACATGCTGCTGGTGGTTGCAATTGCTGGGTCAGTTCTGTTTCCAGCCCTGTCTTCCACACGAACCAATGGGTGTTGCAGTCCAGCCCGATCCTGCCCACTTCATACTCAGCCCTCATGCAAACCAGTGGGAGCTGCAGCCTAGTTGGGGCGACTCCCCATAACCCTCACCAGGCCTGCCCCCTACCCTGGTTCCCATGCTTGCCAGTATGTACAACAGACTTGTTCAGTCTGTCCCACATCCCATTTAGCTCTTGTACATGTCAATGGGCATTGAAGCCTAGTTCATCCCAACCAGCCCCACTATCCAGCCCACACATACTGGCGGGTGCCGTTCTGTCCAGCCACCCCTGCCCCAGTCCTGGTTTTCATGCTGTCCAGTGGGAGTGGTAACCCAAGAGGGAGGTGTCTACTATTTCCGTACTAGGCCACTCCCACTTCTGGATCATGCACTTTCCGGATGGTTCTGGAGTTTAACTTGACAGATTAGCCACCAGTGCCAGCATCTGCTATCTGATGCTGGGGCAAAGCCCAACCAACCCTCACCCATTCTGCTTTATGTTTGCACCAGTAGGGACAGTCAACCAAGCCTGGCTCTTCCCTGGTTTGGCTCACATGAGTTCCACAGGTGTTGTTGCCCTGCCTGGTCTGGTTTGCCCCCATTCCAACTCACACTCGACAGTGAGAGTAGCTGTCCAGCAGGGGAGCCCTCCACATTTGAAGTCCTTTTTCTAACTTGTCTATTTGTACTTAAAAATTTGTCTCCTCCACCTTTTTGCTGTCTCACAGACACTGTTATAAACAGGATGCCACACTGTAGTGATATTTCCCAGAATACTGAGCTGTGTAGAGCTATTTTTCTCAATATTAAATGACTCCTCACCATTTAATCCCACTGTGTTTTTGCACTCTCTGTGTATATTTCTGGCATCTTTATCATTACACGCTTTAGGCGGCCATTGAGTTTTTTTCTATGCTTGCCTCTCTTTCTCTTTATATATAGCTCAGAGCTCATAAATGAATGCAAACCAGTTGAAAAGGTAATTATACTTATTTGAACACATTGTTAAGATTGTATGAAAATAAGACAAGCAACCAGCATCTGTATGAGCCAAGTTCAGAGTTGGCTCATTTTCCACCCTTGCCAGTTGCCTGGCTATGCGTTTTTCATTGCTGAGGTCATTAGACATGCAAGCTTAAGCTGAGTGCTGTGTTATGTGCTGCTTGACTACTCATTGTCCCAACGGTGTGTTTCTGGATCGTGTGGTTTACTATTCAATGACATGAAACACTTAAAAACTTGGGTCAAATAATCCCATCTTAGAGAACTGTCCAGCTCAAAAGATGATCTTATCAGCCAAAATTAGTTGTTTACTTGTATGCAGAAAAAAAATATATTGGTTATATCAAAGATACTATTCCCGCTCTGTCACTACTACTCTCTGTATTATTTCCATAGTTTAATCATCATATACTTATCTTAAACATCCATCTGCAATTTTTATGGTTAGCACACCCTCCCCTTTCTCTAATTGTACATTACAAAGCCCCAAATAATTGAAAGTTTTTCATTGCAAGTTTTTAATTGAGATAAAGACCAATTAGAGGTGGCACAGTCAAGAGTTCCTGTGCATTGTCTCCAGAGTTTCCCTTAATGACATCAGCATAACCATTCTTTTTTTAAGAAAAGGATTTATTTATCTTTGGATAATTGAAAGGCAGTTACAGAGATAGAGAGAGGGGAATAGGAAAGGCAAGAAAGGGAAAAGATGGAGATATCTTTTATTTGCCAGCGTACTCCTGAGTTGGGTGCAACTCCTTGGGCTGTGCCAAGCTGAAGCTAGAAGCCACCAGGTATCCCATTCCTAAACTCCATTCAGGTATCCCACGTGGGTGATACGGGTCCAATTACCTGCTCTTCTTCTGCGTCCTTGTTAGGTACATGATAAAGAAGCTGGGTCAGAAGTGGAGCAGCTAGGACCTGAACCAGCGCTCTGCAAGCCCCACAGGCAGTGCATTAATACACTGTATCATAAGGCTGACCTTGAAACATTCCTGCTAACTCCCTGCATTTCAAGAGCCTCTGTTTTACAAGACATGGCACCTTGGAAAGGAGGGAAGAGAATGAGATCAAGAATGCCAAACCAGAATCTTTTTTTGTTGTTGTTGTTATTGGAAAGGAAGATATACAGAGAGAAGGAGGGACAGAGAGGAAGATCTTTCGTTCACTGTTTCACTCCCCAAATGGCTGCAATTGCTGGAGCTGAGCTGATCCGAAGCCAGGGGCCCAGAGCCTATTCCTTGTCTCCCACATGGGTACAGGGTCCCAAGGCTTTGGGCTGTCTTTGACTGCTTTCCTAGGCTGCAAGCAAGGAGCTGGATGGGAAGCAGAGCAGCTGGGATTATAACCAGTGCCCATGTGGCACCCTAGGGTATGCAAGGCAAGGACTTTAGCTGCTAGGCCACCTGCTGGGCTCGAGCCAAACCAGAATCTTAAACAAGATTTAGGAGGGGAAAAAGCGAAAGATTAGATACACATAAATGGGAATAACTTCTGACCCATCACAAGTAATCTAATTAGTTGCTCTGATTTGTCATCAAGGGACAGCCGGGTGCCGCTGGACCACCTGGCAGCAAAGGAGCAAAGGGCAACATGGTTGTACCAAGGGTTAAAGGTGAGTGTGATTCATCACTTAGCACTCTGTCATTTTATGAATGACATATGGGCCAATCTCTTGCTCTAATTTCCCCTGTGACTACAGATCAATTCTGTGTAACTTACAATTGTTGATTGCTTTAACAATATTCCATGTCCTTCCTAGTGTCCTATGAATATTGGGCTTCAAACCTCATCTCTTACTTAAAAAGAGAAATGATCCTTTGGTTATAGGTTCAAATGACCTTGGGGATGAACTTGGGTTTGAAACACTAGCTGCTTTGACTTACCTCAGGCTTATTTATTGCATTGTAGTACCCTGTGTTAGTCAAGAATCCTTTGCTTGTAAGTGACAGAAACTCAGATTACAACAGTTTGGGAAAGAATTAATTTATTGACTCTACTAATCAAAATGAGAAAAGTCAGATGTAGGATTTAGTGTGAGATAATTAGATCAGAGGCCTCTCACCTGAAGACTCTACAGCTTTTGTATTTCCTCATGCTATTGACATTTGCTGCTGCCACGCTGGTTTTCTTTGAGCTGTGGAGTACACGCTTTCAGGCAACTGCAAGTTCTTGCATGCATTTTTTCAGCTCCACTTAGAAATGTAATTTCAGATAAAACTGATTGGCTTAGGGCAAGTGTGCACCTGTAGACCATTCCCCACTTCATGTGGACAGGGGAGCAAAGCGTGATTTTAACATTCCACAGGCAGGAAGAGGAGATTGTATGATTGGATTATCCAGGTACCCCCATCCTGGTTGGAATGGAGAAAAAACATTCCCCAAACAGAAATTCCGTGGGTTTTGCAGTTGTCACTTTCCTGATCTGGCTGTGGAATGGTTTAATAACTCTAGGCAATCGGGGTCTTCAGAGTCTCAGAGAGTCGAGTCCAGGCTGGTGTCCCATTACTGTTTCCCTTTTTCCTTCTGCCTCACCCCCTGCTGATGAAAGCATGACTAGTTTTTGAACTCCATTTTAAGGGCACAAAGGAGAAAGAGGACCCGATGGGCCACCAGGATTTCCAGGGCAAGATGGACCACATGGTTGGGATGGACTTGGTGGAGAGAGGGGAGCTCCAGGACTCCCAGTATGTATAATTCTATAATCCTTTTACTACAAAATTTTACTTTCTTACATAGTCACACAAGTATCTGTTTTCTTCAACTTAGTGAAGCATCAATATCTTGCAAGTCAGTCGCCCTTGGTTCTCTGCTACCAAAAGATGATTTTTACAGTTGATCCTGTTCCATAATGCATGCTACATCCATCAGCTTGCCAACCATAATGTAGAAATATTGAGAGCTTTGAAAAAGGAAAGAACCAAATTGTGACTATCAGGAACCCCTTCAGACAAAATGCATCTGAGTAAGAGATGAGAGCTTAGCTACTGGGTTTGATGGCGATCTTGCTGGCTTTTTGGCTGATACCTAGTATGGTAATGATTCTACTTTAGACATCGTCTTAATTTATTCTTTCAGTTAGGAAACTAGAAAGCAGTGCTGTGGAGAGGTAATTATCAATCAGATTCATCCAATTGTGCAAAACTGAAGTGTGTTTATAGATCAAATTGAGAGAGGAACTTCTAATTTACTCACAGGGTGTCCTCCAAGATTCATTAGACAATCCAGACTACATGTTTATCATAGATCACAAGACATTTAGAAGCCCAGAAAACATGAACCTCAACTTGCCATCAGGGTAGTTGTCTGAAATTCCTTGCATTTGAGAGCCCTTACAACCATTCATTCAGTTGGGATGCAAGAGATTGAGATCCACACACAGCTGATGTGGGGGAAGCCCTGATGTGACAGCCACATTCCTGACAAGTCTGTTGTCTCCACAGCACAGCATTGCATGACACACAAGGAACTTGCTAGTGATAGAAGCCACCACTCTAGGATACACCAACAGAACTCCCCGCTGACTTATACTGTGCCAGCTCAGATGGCAAATAGGCATCCATTGAACCATAAGTAGTGCTGCTTGGGAACACTAGTGATGATCTAGAACATTCACATGGTCTAGAACAGCTAGACATTTAACTAAAGGTCAACATCTCATGCCTAAGGACAGAGGGTTCACTAGCCCTTTGCCCACTAACCTGGAGAGTGAGAGTTTACCTATTCACATTCTTGTATGAATGCAGGAAAGCAGGCTCAAATACTTAAGAAACAAACTCAGTTGGCAAGCCCATCCTCTCCCTTGATATACTTTATGATATTTGATGTCAGAGAGTCACTCTGCCTAAATATACACTTATATCATAGAAATGTATTACAAATATAAGACATTAAGAATCTATGTTAAATGCTTTAAGTTCCATTTACTACAGGGGAAATACTGGAATTGTAGCCTTTTTTTTTCTTTAATGTTTGTATGTAATGATTGTTTTATGTTCATGGACTTTCAAAGAATGGTAATTGACTCATGAAATGAATCTTCCCAGGGAGATCACGAAGATGCAGTCCCAGGAGATAAAGGGTTTCCTGGACCACCAGGCCCCCTGGGGAAAGCAGGCGCTATGGGACCTCCTGGCACAGGATTTCCTGGCCCACCAGGACAGAGAGGTCAACCAGGAGTTTCAGGCCACCCGGGTTTGAGGGGTCCTGTTGGCTTGAAGGGTCAGAAAGGTAATTTTGAATATGTTTGTTGTGTTTTTGTGGCAGGACATTAAATGAAATCATAGAAGTTAAGTAAGCCTATTCTGGTCAATGCAGTAGTAATGATGTAACAGCCAAATAAAATTCCACTGTCACTGTTGAAGAGTTGAATGTTTTCAAATAAATGAAATTTGCATAGCGTAGTCAGTATTTAAAACAGCTTCCTAAAATGCCAACATATCTCTATTGTTTCATTTGTTTGACATGCCAAAATTGCTTTTTATTAATTTTCTGGAATCAACTCACATAATCTATGTTAAAATTGCATTTCTATTCACAGTATCTTTTTTTCACAATCTTTTAAGTTAATGCTGTGCATTTTAGTTTTAAAAACATTTACAAAACCATTACACACAAAAAATCATTTGTAAGCATTCTAGGAAGAGTTTTAAATATATTCTTGTATGACAATTATATTAATTGCAAATACTAAAGTGACTTTCAGGATTGTAGCTAAAGTTTTTTAAGAAGATGGCAAAAAAGAGGTCCATTTAAGATTTGTAGTAGGTAAGTATACCTTGGGCTTTGCTGTTCATTGTGAAGTTTTAGAATACTGCTTTGCCAACACAGACAGACCAACACCTTAGTATTTGATAAAGTGTAAATTAGTGCAGGACCCAGTCACATGTAATGTTTTTATTCGT
This sequence comes from Ochotona curzoniae, assembly GCF_017591425.1. Taxonomy (NCBI): domain Eukaryota; kingdom Metazoa; phylum Chordata; class Mammalia; order Lagomorpha; family Ochotonidae; genus Ochotona; species Ochotona curzoniae. The sequence continues at coordinate 95,236 of NW_024467032.1, forward strand.
CTCCTATGTTTCTGAGATGAGAGTACGTGAGATAATACATTATGAGCTATGAAGACTGTTGAAACAGTACATGGAAAGTGCATACTGCAAAAACATGCATTTCAAATTTTTTCACACTGAAATAAACTTACCTTTAAAAAATGTGTTTATAAGAAAAGCAGAAAGAAAAAGGGGAAGAGGGAAGGAATGAAAGAGAGGGAGAGAGGTGAAGAGGCAAAGAGACAAATGTGTGAACCACACACGATGCTGGTTCACTCCCCAGTGCCCAGAGAAGCCAGACAAAGTGGTGCCAGGGAGAAGGCGGGAGCCGAGAACCCAGCCCGAGTCTCCCACGTATAGCAGAGACCTAAGCACTGAAGTCATGTCTCGTCAGCCATCCCCCACTCCCAGGGAATGCATCGTTAGAGCTGGAGGAAGCAAAGCCAGGACTTAAGCCTGGGCACTCTGTAGGGTTCCTAGCATCCCAAGGGACCGTATTAACTACTGCATTAATCTTCTACCTTAATAAACTTGCCCCTTAATTCCATCTTTTTTTCCCACAAACTGTTTGAAACCCTCTCATAGTATTTTTTTTTTATTATTATAAAAAAAGAAACATTCCGTTTCCCTTGTAAGGAACAAAGCTTTGGAATCTTATTTTCCTCACTCACTGAAATGGGGGTGTTACTAAAATGTCAAGCGGTAGGGAAGTGAGTGTCCTGTTGATCTTCGCACCCAGGCCAGTCTGTTCCTGCACCCAGCTTTCCTTCGTCTGCACCAGGAGCTGTGTCTTCTGATGTCCGTGCTGGATGCTGGCTGCTGTCTCATGGCTTGCCAAGGCTTCTGATTCCATTATCTAGTTACCAAAAGGTCAATGCTTACATTATTTTTCAAGATTATTAAAACGGGTAGTTCTCAGAATCGATATTTTCCTTATTTCCATTACATTTGTAGGTATTTTGACTGTTGAACATCAGATTTTAGAAAAGGTCTAGAAATTTGATATAAAAGCAGCCTGATGTGGGAGGAGCCTTTTGCTTTTAATTGTGTATAAGTTAAATGAAAGTATCTCAAGCAGGTTGTCTTTCAAAGTAACATCAGCTTGATCTGTCAGTTATGTGAATATTGATTTCATTTTTTTGTTCCAGGTGACACAATTCTTTGTAACATAACCTACCCTGGTATGCCAGGCCTTCCAGGATTTGCTGGACCTCCAGGTAATAGCAATGATTAGTGTGTTACACATTCCCCAAGTGAGAGAGTTGGAAGGATAGACACAAAGCTTCAGATGGCTCCTTAGGTCATTTCCAGAATCATGTAAAGTCTGAGGAGCGATGACACTAGGGGAAAACAGTATCTGTTGTAATACATTATTGGACTTCTAGTGTATAAGTATGAATATACTACAGATAGCCTTTAAAAATCTCTCTGCAACAAAAACTCACCTTGATCTGAACACGTGTTAATTGCTTGCCATTCCAAAACTCTAAAACCATGCCTTTTTTGCTACCCCAGTGCTCCAAGAGTGAAAAACCAGCATTTGCTCATAGATAGTACGTTACACTATAGTCAACTTCTGACCAGAAACATTATGAAAAGTTTCCAATGCATCCATGTTCTTGTCTGTACTTTCTTGCACCCACTTCATTTGAATCAAACCCAATGTTATAAAAAGGGCTTTGTTTTTAAAAGATTTCGGACCCAGCGCAATGGCCTAGCGGCTCAAGTCTTCACCTTGCTCATGCCAGGATCCCATATGGACGCCAGTTCTAATCCTGGCAGCCCCGCTTCCCATCCATGTGGTCTGGGAGGGCAGTCAAGGACAGCCTAAAGCCTGGGGACCCTGCACCAGTGTGGAAGACCCCAAAGGGGCTCCAGGCTCCTGGCTTTGGATGGGCTCAGCTTCAGCGATTGCGGCCACTTGGGGAGTGAAACAGTGGACAGAAGATCTTCCTCTCTGTCTCCTCCTCCTGTTTAAAAAACAATGTCTTCAGGGTTTACTGAAACTGATTCATTACGAAGCAGTATTCTAGCTATTCAAGGAGACATTTCGTGTCCACAAAGCATTTCCAGGCTGGGTGACCAGGGACTCTCTAGCGCCCTCTGTCATCATCAGAGTGTTGTGCAACAACTCAAAATCTCAATGAGTCACAAGTACTTCTTTTCTTTCAGATGGGTCATCACATGGGTGGGGGATCAGCTGCTCTGAGGTGGCCTCTGTTGGCTTTGTTCCTGGCCCCATGTTACATTTGGGTCTGCAACACAACATGAAGACCCAGCTGCACCAAGTCACCTCACATCTTAGGTTGTATCATGGTCATTAACATCCATGGTTCAACAGCAAGTCACGTGCCTTAGCCTGAGGTCAAAGGACAAGGGAGCACAGTCCACTTTTCCCAAGGCAATGGCACTATAATATCAAGAGGATGAAGGATTACTGGCTTACTGTGTGAATATTTGTTTTTACTTATTGGTGTCTTTCCTGGTTGGTAGTTGTGCTTTCTTTGAGATTCATGACTTCTAAAATCCTAAAAAGCACAGGAAATCACAGAGGTTGTGTTTTTTTTGTTTGTTTGATCTGTTATTGAAACAGAAATTGTTTTTGGTCTTAAGTCTGGTGCTTTCTGGTCAGGTTAGTTTAGGGACCTTACTGTAAGGACGAAGTAGGTGTGCAGACTTGGTTCCTCCAAGTGCATCTGAATGGTTGTGTGTGTGGTCTCAGAAGGAATCCTTCCTTGGTGTGATTTCTTAGAAATGACCTTGGCAAAACGATTCTCTGACAAATTCTTACATACAGCACATGCTCCTAATGTGACGTGCAAACCAGGGAAGGGCAATGTTGTCACTCCCACAGAAGGGGAATAATCTAAGAAGGCAACATGGGCTTTGTTTTTTCAATCTCATTTGTTTCCATTTGATTCTTGCTTAATTGAGGCTGGGTCTTACTGTTATTGCTTAGGTCTAAAGGGATTCCCAGGGCCCCCGGGTGCTCCAGGTCCAAGGTGCTTGGATGGGCGGAAAGGCCAACGTGGCCAGCCGGGAAGATCGGGAATGCCAGGTCCCCCTGGTAAGTGAAATGCCATTGTTGCTTTGGGACTACTTCTCAGGCACTTTAAAATATTCCTAACAAGGGACGATTTCCATAAGTAAATGTCTAAGAATTCCTGCATAAGTAAGAAATTTAAAAAAATACTTTTTATTTACTTGAAAAGCAGAGTGAGTGAGAAAGAGAGAAATAATGATACATATATAGAGTCCTGCCCCTCCTGATTCGTTCTTCAAATGCCCACCTTAGCCAGTGCTGGGCCAGGCCTTAGCTGGAAGCAAGAGGCTCCATCCAGGTTTCCTATGTAGGTGGCAGGGATGCTATCCTTTGCTACTGCTCAGCATTACATTAGCAAAAACCTGGAGCAGAAGCGGAAGCAAGACTTCAGTGCTGGAGGCAACACTCCAGATTGCTGCATGGTCACACTAAACAGAAGCTTAATCTAACACACCACAACACTCACCCCTTTGCTGTGTTGTCATAACTTGTAGATGATGGTAGCTATACGCTTCCAAGCTTTGTTCTACCTTTAGTCTACCAAGTTCTTCAAACTGTTCGGTCCACACAAAATGAATAGCTAGAGAGTTTAAGCTTGATTGGGGAAGCATCAATTTATCTTTCTACAAAAGAAAGCAACAATAGCTAAGCTGTTCTGAACCTTAGTAGCATTCCCACAGCTTACAGAAACATGTTTTTCTCAAAGTTGTCATCTGTACATCTGCATCTGTATATACATTCTGTACTTGCACGTGTAGCAATCTTTACCATTTTTGTTATACAGGTTTCCGAGGGGACATGGGAGATCCAGGTTTTGGAGGTGAAAAAGGATCCTCTCCCGATGGGCTCCCAGGTCCTCCAGGTCTACCCGGAATGAATGGCCAGAGAGGAATCCCAGGAGACCCCGCATTTGGCCCCCCGGGCCCCCCAGGGAACAGGGGTCTTCCGGGAGAACCGGGGACCAAAGGATCTAGAGGAGATGTGGGATGCCCTGGAGCTGAAGGTATGAGCTTTCAGCTGCAGTTGCGGTTTATGAAGCTAGCTCAGGTTTTGGAATAGATCACTCAAGAATGTTCGCCTTAACAGCTTCACAGGGCATAACATTTTCCACCAAGCACCTTCTTTCAAGTTCATGGGTACTGGTTACATCTTTTTTTTTTTTCCGAAGATTTATTTACTTTGTGAAAGGCAGTTACAGAGTCAGAGTGAGAGTTCTTCCATCTCCAAATGGAACTGGGCCAGAATGCAGCCAGGAGCTGCACCCAGGTTTCCTACTTTGTCGTCAGCAACCAGCACTTAGCCCCTCATCTGTTTCTTTCCCGGGGCAGTAGTAGGGAGATGGCTCGGAAGCAGGATACCCCTGTGAACTGGCATTCATGGGATGCTGGCATCACAGATAATGGCTTCACCAGCTATGCCACAGGCCAGCCCTGACTACATCCCCAGTAATCTGTGTTTCCTGGGTTGCCTTTCCATTGTGTTTTGTCGACAGGGGAGCTCACTGTGGCTCAGTCAACTCAGCCATGCTGGGCAGCTGCTGGATGTCTGCCTGCATGGGGTTCAGGGAAGTACATGACCACTGCAAAACACGAAGGACACAGGCTAGTGACCTGCTCACTGTCATTTCCATATGACAGTGTCACTGTCATGGCCCTGTTGAAGGCAGGCACCACAGGTTATAAGGGTCTGAGCAGCGCAGGGCTCAGAACAGTATAGGATGGGTTTAGGATCCTCTGATCCATTCCTTCGGGACCGGGGCCTGGCAGTCCTGATACCTGTGAGCCCCTTGGTGTTGGCGATCAAGGTGGGGTACTCAGGCCCAACCTTTCAAACACAGTCTGGCTCTCTTCTAATAGCGCATAGGCCAATGCTTACCAGGCACCCAAGGCACCTACTAGCCTGTATGAGCACGGCCATCACTCTGTGTCCATTGACATAACTTCTGCAAATTCAACCGACACTGGATCAAAATATTTTTTAAAGAAATTGTACCTGTATTTAATGCATACAGACTTTTAAATTATCAGCTATTTCCATGGGATTTACATTATGCTAAATAGTGTAAGTATTTAAGAGATGATTTAGATCATATAGAAGAATTTGCACAGTTGGTGTGCAAAGGCTAGAGCAACTAAACCAGTTGAGCATCCTCAGGTTCTGAACTCTGCAGTGGGTCCTGGTACCACAGCCTCATGGACACCGAGGGGCAGCTGAATAGGAAAAGTGCAGGGTAAGAAAAAGCTAAGTCACTGGTTTTGCTCAAAGAGCATCCTGATAGTGTGTTAAGTCCAGATACACCCAGAGACACAACAACACGGGAACAGATAAAATAATCATCTGCAAGTCAATAAAAATCATTTTGTAATGATTTTACTTGAAAAATGTACTAAGAGAAGTGCTAAGCAGAAGATAAAAGTTGTAGATAGTAAAATAGTCTTTCTTGGAGATTTTTTTTAGCAGAGGGATAGATGGAAAAACAGAGAGTTGGGTAACACAGACACAGAAATACTGTCGACATATTTATAAAGATTATAATAAAATATAGATTAACATGCATGTTAAATAATGCAGTAATTGTTCAGAGTAATTACTATTTTAAAAATGTAAACATATGGACCAAAATACATCAAAAATGGGAAAATGAAATAGGTCCTTTGATTAAAACGTACAATTAATTATGGGGGTATTAGCTTTCCTTTTGAAGCTTATGAAACTGTCTTTGTATCAAGCTGGAATTTGACAGTGTGAGTCATGAAATCTCTTAAAAATGTGAATTTCTAACAGTACAAACTGGGTTTGTTGATATTGAAATTTGGTGTAAAGCCTTTTACAACATTAGAGGCTAATTAAAATCTGGCTTCTTATTTGCATAAGCAAATTTTTTTTTTGGTAATCCATATAATCTTATCAAGGAATTTAGCAATTTGAGATGTTTTTCCACTTACCTGGAGCTCACTAGAGGAATGATCCAGAGAATTCGTTAGAGCCCTGAGCCAGGATCCCCGTGTTTATTTCCAGGGTGGGTATGCATGAACTCCTGGCTCAAGACCATGAATGTCATGGATGGCTATGTCATTTCAGGGGTTGCTGGCCCTCCCGGATTGCCAGGGCTCAAGGGTCCCAAGGGCAGAGAAGGTGGTGCTGGGTTTCCAGGGGTCCCAGGCCCACCTGGCCATTCCTGTGACAAAGGTGCTACAGGGACTCCAGGGCCTCCAGGGCTACCCGGTGTTCCAGGAAGCCCAGGTAAGTGTCCACTGGGAAGGGTCTGGAGCTCACTCCACCTGCAGATTAATGACTCACTTCTTGCTCTTTGCTGGATGCTGGCAGAAGCAGGAGTCCTGGGTCAGAGACAAAGCACTTAGGGACCTGTGAGTTTCTTGTTGGTTTGTGTCATTTCCCCATGTGGTGTAAGTGCCCTGGGAGTTAGACAAGTGGGGCTGGCTGGAGGCTGTCTGCTCAATGGGTTGCCTTCTCTGAGAGCAGTACCAAGCCTGGAAACCGGTACTTTATTGTAGCCTGCAAGAAATACTGCCTGACACCTGGGGAGAAGCATTGTCATATGTCCAATATATTCACAAATATAACCTTGAGAAATAGCCGCACTGAAAACCATTAGGATCTTGCATTCCTGGTATATCCAGGAAAGTCATGTAGGAGTAAAAGAGACCTACGAAGGCCCGTCTCCCGGCACAAGGTGCTAAGAGGCAGTCAGAACACGTGGACTGTTCTTACAAAATACTTTAGAGGAGGTGGTTGAGAAACACAAAGGCACTTCTTGCGGTTCAGGAAGCTAGGATCAAGGGTCCAGAAGTTCTGGGATCTAGTGAGGAATCATTCCTCATAGATGGTGCCTGATGATCAATTCCATATCTGAGTTAGGCGGCAGAGGCAGGGTCGGGGTGGGAGGCACATGGAGACCATAGCAGGAGTTATTTCCAATATGATCTTTATTTCATCGTTCAGATTGTTGACTCTGTTCTTTAAATAGGATTGCTTTTTATCCAAATATAGGAGTAAGGCCATTTGAAAACAAAACAAAACAGCACTGGGGCAAGACTTGTCATTACAAGTCTATGTCTAGTACCAACAATCCTACAGTTCTCTCATCAGGGCTAATGGCCTGGCTGAGCCGCATTTGGCCAGAGCCTCAGCGAGCACTGAGAAAGTTTTCATTTGTTAGTTTTTCTTACTCAAGAGTAGATCCAAAGAAAAAGAAAATTTGTGCCCTCTCTTCTATCTCTTCTAGTTTTTTTTCTTTTTTTTTTTTTTTGGTTGTTGTTAATTAAGAATATTCTTTATAATCTGTGTATACTCCTATTGGGAAATGTACAAAATGATCTCTTCTGAAAGCATCTAGAAAAAAATATATACTCAGGTGTAAAGTGACTATTGTTATTTTAGTCAATAAATAGCGTTTTGCTTATAGTTAGTGGGCCATAGATACATAATCTAGGCTACCATGAGGGCTTTTCCAGACCGTGTGAAACCACTGTTGTCTTCTCTCGTCATTCTTACTGTTGGCACTGTGGTTCCTCTCAGGCATCCCAGGTTGGAAAGGGCCACGAGGAGATATGGGGCCTCCTGGACCAGCTGGAATGAAGGGCCTCCCCGGGTTTCCAGGCCGGCCAGGGGTCGATGGACCCCCAGGGCCTCCAGGAATCCCAGGCCTTTTGGGGGAAGATGGATTACCTGGCTTTCCAGGCCTGAAAGGTAGGTTGAACGATGGAAGACCATCGTTTCCCTCGATTTATAAACCTAAACTCCTCCATCTAGTGAAGCCTGCCATGGAAGGCTGTACTCATAGAATTTACTTTACCCTGTCTCGCCTCGTCTCATCCTCTGTATTATTTCCAATGGCAGCATGTTCTGGAGTAAATACACACACGGGATCTGTAGGCATGGGGACATCAGGATCCCTAAACCCTTCAAAGACATCTGGGTTTCACTGATGGCCTAGGGTCAGGGTCATCCCCACATCAGTCCTTTTACATCACGAATGTATCGGGACTCAGATATATCAGGGTCTACACTCAAGGTGCGTAGAGTGGAAGGGCATAGGGGAGCACATCTACTAAATATAATTGACACCTGGTGTTTGCTTTCAGCACAAACTCCAAGTGCAGCTTTGTATCTTTAAGTGGATGACAGGGAGCACAGATGAAAGCCTTTTGCCAGCTTTGACAATGCTTTCCTAAAAATGTGTGTTCTCGTTTTATCAGGACCCCAAGGGCTGCCTGGTTTCAGAGGTTTCCCTGGAGAGAGAGGAAGCCCAGGACCAGAGGGAGAGCCAGGCAGGAAGGGAGAAATTGGAGAGCAGGGTTGGCCTGGTCCTCTGGGAGACCAGGGAGCAAGAGGTGCTAAAGGTGAGTGCATGTGACAGTAGGGAGATGGGTATGTGTGTTCAGCGCTACATCAGAGCCTCAGCATGTGAGCTCTGGGAAGGAATGGCGCTATTCTGCAGCTTGGGTTCCTCATTCTTTTAATTTTGTGGTTTTGGTTTTAGAATTTTAAACAAATTTCATTATCCTTACCTCTTCATCATATATGTGATGACAGTAGGTGCTTTAACTGTCCCATTAATAGAAAGTGGAAGTATTTCTTGTTCATTATTTATAGCTCTTTGGTTTTCAGAGAGCTTGATCCTCTTTAAGGAGACACAGGCAAAGCCTCTGTCCCTCAGCCTCTGCTTCAATTTCTATGTGAAAGCTGATAATAAATATTTCAGGCTTTGCTGGTACTGTGGTCTCAGTCACAGCCACTCAACTGGGCCTCTGCAGCATGGAAGCAGCCACAAAGAGCACAGGAACATAAAATTGAAATTCTCCACAGCTTTCTATTAACGAACACTGAAATCTGAACTTCCTATCATTTTCACATGAGATGAGTTATTTTTGTGTGTGTGTGCAAGTTCAGTGCTTTGCGATGTTTCTTCCAGCCTTGGAAAAGTATCAAAGCCAACCATAGCTCATGGTTGTTCCCAAGACAGCCCACGGGGTCTGGTCCTGGAGTTCTTATGTTCCAACCTCTGGACCAGAGAGGCTTGGCTGCACCATGAGGAGGGCTTCCACAATGTTTCAGTTGAAGGATTGTCATAACTCGAAAACCAAAGGTTTCAAGACCACTGGGAGGTGCAGCGCCCAAGCCAGCCGAGTGAGCCAAGTGCTCAGATTGGTCTCAGCCCTGACCCTTGCGGGTGACTGCCACATTTCTTTTCCAGGGTTGAGAACAAACGGTTGACAATTTTTAGAAACATTTTTGTCCTTAAAGCCCTTTGAAGAAATAGTATTGTATTTAACTCTGATGATTTTTTCCTCTTAGTTGATTGATAATGTTTTTATTTTTATTTCATTGTTTTGCTGACTTGCAAATTATATGTCTTAAGTGTGTTGGGCAGTTATTTTTGGCATGCTAGAATGTTATACAATTATTGCACAAGACTTTAAAAATGGTGTTCATGCCAGTGATGTGCTAGCAAACTAACACTTTGGCTTTTTAAAAAAATCACTCTGAGTTTCATGTTTGATTGCCATGGTATGAATATCATCACCATAACATAACCGCTACTGTCATCTATTCATAATAGACAATGGTTTAACAACTTGCTATAAAATCTTGAATTGTTCCTAATCGTCTCTTGCCCAGTTTGAACCCCAACCTGTACCTGGTAAACTGGACAGTATAACAAACAGTATGTTGTACTCTTCCTACCTTTTAGATGTCTCTGTGTGGATAGTTACATTAGGATAAGTGTCTAGCCTTTGAGAAACCAGAAATAGGTGAGCAACTTTGATTTTATGGAATAAAGAGGAATTAATGTAGGCTACTGTTTCTCAAACCTGTCTCAACTCCTGAATTGGAGACTCCTTCAGTTGAATCTGACGTTCATTTCCTGAACATTCACAGTAGACTCTCTGGCTGGTCAAGTGGTACAAGTGCACCTGGGAATGAAAGAAGCACAGCCCCTTCCTTTAGATCAGCCAATGGTGTTACTACTGTGTGATCTGTAAATCTAAGCACAGCATAGGTGGTTGAACAAGGATTTATGCACTGGGAGTGAAGGACAGTCACCAAGGAATTTTGTGTGTGATGCTTCTGTGTGTTTGGCTCTTGCGTGATGATTCCTTAAGGAGAGAGAGGACCTCCTGGAGATGAAGGAGAGATGGCTGTCATTTCCAAGAAGGGCAAAACCGGGGACCCTGGAGCGCCTGGAGATGGTGGATTGCCAGGAGAAAGAGGTACATGCTTAAGGTTCTGAAGCATATCTCCTCTCTTTACAGGTCCTTCAAGCATACCATGTGTGGCAGCTTTCCCAATAACACTGAGATTAGGAAAGGTTGTTTTTATATAAAAACAGACAACAGACACTAGTGAACTTTGGGGCACATTAGTATTTTTCCACTCTAAAACTGAAGTTCATATGTATTTATAGATTTGGATGTTTCAAGCTAGGACCAACCTCCACATACATTTCAAATACTGCCTCCAGGGTTAAAGGATGTGTGTTCTTAGAAGCTGCTGTTTAAGTTTCTGTCCCAGTCATTTTCACTGGTTCCCTTAAGTGATTGTGTGCATGAGTCACTCGAGCATCTTGTAAAAATATGGAATCTGGATGCAGGTCTGAGGTGGCCAGGGATCCTGGCATTCCAGCAAGCATTACCATTCTCGAGAACGTTAGCAATTACATATGTACTCTCTAATATTTTAAGTCCAGACATATCTCCATGAAATCTGGGTTCTTGGCTTGGCTCTCTAATCAGCTGTTAGGAATAAAATTATGTAGCTCTGATATGTCCTCATTTGTCAGGTGAATGTGCTGAAGCAAACGATCATGCATCTGTCCTCCTGTGTCAGCACTTAGTCAGGACTTTACAGTGAGACTGCTGCACAGTCAGGAGTTTACAAGGAGTCTGATGAAACCAGAAACTACTAGGATGTGACTGGGGGCAAGAAGCAGGATCCCCCTACCCCCCATCTCTGGTTTCCTCTCCTAAAAGTAGGACTGAGTCCCTCATCCCTCATCACGACTGTTGGCTAGCCCAGGATTTCTGCCAAGAGGTTTGTAACATTCCCAACCTCATCAGGTGATAAAGGAAGTTCCGGGATGCCAGGGAGAAGAGGAGAGCCGGGAAGACTCGGACCACCTGGATTCCACAGGGGTGAGCCTGGCAGAAATGGACAACCAGGGTTACCCGGGCCTCCTGGGCCTCCAGGCTCACCCGGAATGACAGGAATCATTGGTTTTCCAGGATTTCCAGGTGACCAGGTAAGACATTACTGTTGTGTTAGGGAAGAAATAGCAAAGTTCTTCTGCCCATAGGATACTCATAGTCTTCATTTACCTGAGTGTCATCATTGCCTTTCGGTGGCTTTTAGAATGCAAAGGAATAACAGAACCCTTGAAAAGGCCCCGGTACAGCTGAACTTTCTGTCTAACATTCATACTTGGCTCCCCTAATGTAGATGAACAAGTTACAGAGTCTTCATACTGCAGTGTGCTCTGAAAAGCTCCATAGAGGCTTGCCAAGACCCCTGGTTTATCGGAATGAAAAATCATTGTGAAAGACCACCCAAAGTCTGTGTTCTAATTTCTCCTATCCAATATCAGATGTTACAGACTTTGCTGTAAACACATTTGTCTTAACAATCATGAGTAAAACACCCCTGAGTAGCCAGGATACATGAAATATAGTAGCCTATCTCATTCTTTTGGAAAATTTATAGTATAACATATCTTTCATAATAACATGGATTTTTAAAAGTGTTTGGTGTGATTTGATTTCTCATAATATTAGTTCCAAATTAGTCATCACAAACTTTAAATCCAAGTGTTGTGATACCATTACTGTTTTGACTTTCTTTACTTACACAGATGCTAAAAGCCAACTGGTTACATAAATTATTATTGGAGCATACCACATATGTGCTGGTAGGGTTGGGAATATAATTTGAATTGATCTTCTCTTTCATTCCATTTGCAGGGTGAGCCAGGTTCTGCAGGCCCTCCTGGATTTTCAGGACTTGACGGCACAAGAGGACCTAAAGGTATGGCTTGGAACTACTGTACCTGTCTGTCAAACTCAGAGTCCTGAGTGCTTGTAACTCTGAGACTGAGTGCCTTTCGCATGATAAACAAAACACATCAACTGTAACCCCAGAGAGGCTTTTCTTAGACCCCGGACCCAAACAGTTGACGCATGCTCATCGGGTCTAACTCCTCCGTGGGAATCCTTACAGCCATCCATATAGTGACTGCAGCCCCATTGGTTACAATCAGGTGCAAGGAGACTCGATTCACATTGATGGACAATGTTCACTGTGGAGTCAGGGTCACTGCGCAGGACTCCGCAGGCGCGGTGCTGGTTACAAGCATCCCAGGACACAGAGGCCAAATGCCCCCAAAGTTCCCTAGCCAGATGCTCCTTAAAACTGGGTTATTTTCAACATAAGCCAAAAGTAGGGAATTTTTTTGTTTTCATTAGAGGATCTTATCAGAGAAATCTGCTTTTTGGGTCATGTGCACTCAATAACGATACCTCAACTGTGTTGTTGTTCCAAGAAAGCAGCATGGGCATTCTGTAAGCGAGTGAAGTGGCTGTGTTCGAACAAAACTTTATTAGCAAAATAATATTCACCAGACTTGGTCCTACAGACTTTTGCCCAGTTTATGACAAAAACGATATTGCCTTGTAACAGAGCTGACTACATCAAGTTTTCAAAGAAGTCGAAATAGAAGGGCAACCAAAGATAAAATACTCTTAAGGCAAGGGAGGCTTCATTAATCTTTCATCCAGACAAAGCAGCAAACAAAATCAGGAGATATCTTAAATTGCAATGGTTGCATAAAACCTTTTAAGTTTTTACTCTCTTGGTATGCCATTGGAGTAATGGTTTTTTCAAATTTACTTAAAAATGGTGCACTTTTTAAATTCTAGCCTTAACCTCAGTATCTGTGAACTCACAGGTTGAATGTGCAGTTATACTTTTAATTTTAATTATGTAATATTAAACAAAATTGGATGTTTCACCCGGTCTTCTTACTTGCCAGCATGATCTGTGCTTGACACTTGGAGAGAGGCTGTATAAATATTGTGATAACCATCACAAGAAAACACAAACTACGCTTAGTTACTCAGAAACGATTACTAACATCTCTACTTCTGAAATACTTATAAAGGGGGACATTTTCACTTTGGATTTTGATATTTTATGGCTTCAGAATCTAGAACCTATTCCAATTCTACTTTTCTATAAATATATGATATTTACCTCTCTTGCATTTTTTCTGTACTTGTGTTGAGCCAAATTTGCTATGAACTGAAATGCATTCAAGGTGTTGGAGGGACAAGTTGGACCAATGAAACCCACAGAGAGGAAGTTGAACTTCAGACAGTCCAGAATTTGTCACTTTCCTTCATGTTCTGCTTTTTGTTTTGTTTTTTATTTTCTTGACTGCCCTCTGGCTTCTTGAGTCTCTATCCAGTATACTTTCTGAATATTTCTGAGTGTTTGCATTATAATTCAACATGTTCTACATCAGGACAATTCATGATAATCCCTTTGATTTCTGGCCTAGTAGCCAAAGATATCAAATTTTCACTTGTTCATTCTCAGATCTTCGTGGAAGACTGGCTAACTTAGGATGCACCCAAGTTCTATCCTTCCAGCAGTTGGCCATGATTAGGAATTGGGAAAGATGCTTCCACAAGGCAGAAATGGGACCCTTTAGAAGAGAGCCTCGGTGGGAAAAGGCTATAAAATCTGCCCGCCTCCTCTTATTCTCTTGTAGCCCCAGCATTGCTCTGCTCTATTTGCTCCATTTTCAGTGAACTTCTTGAAACTGGCTTCTAGCCATCCTGTAGGTCTCTGTGTGTGACTGCCTCCTACAGCTTTAACTGACTCTTGCAACAATGGCAGCCCTATCTTTAGTGGCCTTGCAATGTGTTGTGCCCTGCAAAATTATCAAGAAATTGTGTTCTTAAGATTTTGCTTTTATAAGAACACCAGGCTGGGCCCCATCATAGGAGAGATTGAAATGGAATGGAATCAGTGGACATGGTGAAAATTTGGTTTTGTCTCTAAAACATTAGAGTATCATCACTCAATGTTAATGACTTGTTTAAGAAGAAATCTGGATTTGAAATACAAACTTGTTGAAACTTATAGTTTATTGTGCTGGTTGTAAAGTATAAAAGGTATACAGAGTTTAAATCCTGTCTTTTGTACTCTATTCTTGTTTAGAAGAAATAATATATTTTTTTGATGTTCTGAAGTATTGAAGATAGACCATAAAGAAAAATATCATGAAAATCTTAAGTGACTTATATAAGACCAAGTCAAATTTTATTAGATAATGTTCTATGCATTTTCTTTCTTACAGGAAGCAAAGGCGATCCTGCCAGTCTGTTTGGTCCACCTGGTCCAAAGGGAGAGCCAGGTAGCCCTGGATATCAAGGTACACTTACCTAATTCTCTAGAGTTTAAATAACAATGACTTAGCTTGAAATGTGCAACAAGCACATTGGTCCCTCTAGCTGGCAGTGACAGTATCAGCATTTTCTTCCCCCTTCGCTAACTATGATGCTCATCAAAAGGATTCTGGATAAACATTGTCATGACATCCTGAAGCTAGACACCAGGATTACAAATCAAAGATTCCCAGTCTTTTCATGCAAACTGGAGATGCTGACAGAGATTCACTCTTCTGTACATGCAAAGAATTTTCACAAAGTCCAAAATGACTATTGTAAGCCATGAAAGTGAGGACTATTTTACTAGATGAACAGACAACACCACTCCCAGCAGCAATCACAGGTCACCAGTCCAGACCTTTCTTTCCTACTGAGAATGCAAGTGAGGTGTGCCTGGGAGGAGCTACCACTGAGTTTACTCCAAACCCAACCCAGCCCCCCTAAACCAGACCTACAACGTCGTCACCATTAGAAGCACTCACAATGATACTTCAGCAGGAACACTTAACAGGGAATACCTAAGAACAGATTGTGACCTCCTCACGGAAGTCTTGTCCACAGTTGAGGCTGCACTAGCTGCTTGTGATGACACACCTGGGGCCTGGTACTGCGGCTTACTGGCTAAAGTCCTTGCCTTGAACGTGCCCACGATCCCATATTGGTGCCAGTTTGTATCCTGGCATCCCCACTTCCCATCCAGCTCTCTACTTGTGGCCTGGGAAAGCAGTTAAGAACGGCCCAAAGCTTTGGGACACTGCAATCATGTGGGAGACCCCGAAGAGCTCCTGGCTCCTGGCTTCAGATAGGCACAGCACCAACCATTATGGTCCCTTGGGGAGTGAGTCATTGGACGGAAGATATTTCTCTCTGTCTCTACTCCTCTCTTTATATCTGACTTTCCAATAAAAATAAGTAAGTCTTTAAAAAAAAGATGACACACCTCAGACGGGAAGCACTGGGCTTTACATAGCCTCTGCTCAGGGGTTCACGGAGAAGTGAGAAGTTAAGCAAACAGAGCACCATTTGCATTCAACTCTGTTGCATTGTATTGGTCCACACTCATATAGATTTCCTTTTGAAAAATGTTGGGAGAATATAAATTCACTTTTCTGGTCCTTTTGAAAGCATACAGCAGCATTTTAAATATGCATATCTTTTGGGGAATTTGACTTTTCAGGATTTATCTTAAGTCAATAAATCAGACAAATGTACCCAGACACACCCACCTGGGGATTTCTATGGAACACACAGAATATATGTACATTCTCAGAGTCTGGGGTGAATAATTTAGGGACCAGCTTGTAAACCAGATGTGTATGTAGATGGGGCTTTTTGTCAATCAAAAGACTTCAGATTTTGTGCATTATTTTAAAATTCTCTTCAGCAATGAACACTTTTCATATAACAAAAAATATAGAACTATTACAGAAAATTTTATTTGTCTTTATCTGATTATATCAGAAATTGTAGCCACACATGCATCTCTCCCACCTTCTTTCCCACCCTTTTACAGATGGGTCTTTTGCCTCTGTTGGGGGCAAATATACGTAGGTTACATAATATTGTAATTAAAGCATGTAAGTGAAGTGTATGCTTGCTAAAGAAAACAGTATACCGGTTAGCATTATGTGAGGAGTGAGGGAGAGAAAAGGGGTGCCAGCAAGTCACCCTCTGCTGTCCTGGGTCTGTGATCTGGGGCTGTTTGAGTGTCTTCTCGGCTGTAAACTGGTCACACACAGATGATAGGATTTGGATTTCTCAGAGGATCCAGAGAGATGCTTCCACAGAAATTCACAATTAAAAATTACTACACAAGCAGAAAGTGTAATTATCATCTTCTACACTTACAGGTATTTTTATGTAAACTCTGAATACAATAAGATTTTATAAACCCAAAATAGTCCAATAAGTGGGGTCTTTAAAGTCATCTGTAATTTTAAGATAAAAATCACAAATCTGTTATTTGTTTTACACTTGGGCTTATTTTTCCAGAAAATTTTCTGTAGGCTAATTTGCCTAGTATCCTGTGGTTTTTATAATTTAAATTGCTTAAATTTCTGTAATTTTGTTTTTAAAATTTACTGTATTTTGGAAGCCAGAAAGAGAGGGAGAGATCTTCCATCTGCTGGTTCACTCTCTACAAAGTCATAATGTCTAGGCCAAAGCCAGGAGCCAAGAGCTTCATTCAGGTCTCCCACATGGGTGTCAAGAACCCAAACACTTGGGCCATCTTCTGCTACCTTTCCCAGGCTATCAACAAGTTGCTGGATCTGAAGCAGAGCAGCTGGGACTCCACCTGGTGTTCACATGGGATGCCGATGTGATGTTTTTGCATGTGGTGGCTTAACTTCCGATGCGGAAAGGCAGGCCCCAGAACTTGTAAATTACTTATTGTTGACTGATAGAGTTTACCTAAATCCCCTACTTTTGCAGTGCGCTTAACTGAATTAGAAAGAGCTTAATGAAATGGCGTAGATCTGCCACTTGCTTCAGGATGACATGACTGTGTGGAGCTAAGTACCCTCTCCTTTCAGTCCTTTCCGATTTCCCCTGTGCTGCTCCCCATCTCCGGTGTTCCAGAGCAAACAAGTGAACTCAGAAGTTCTATAAACGTAAGGACCAATAAGCAGTTGTTTTCATTTGGAGATAACAATGTTGCCTTACCTTACTACAGCCATGTTTTCAGGATAAATAAGATTACACAATGACATTAACTGCTGTTAAATTTAGTCAGGGAACATAGCCTTGTATTAGATATACCAGCCAACTACAGATTGAAAAATATTGAGTCAATACTGAATATATGCAGACTTTCGGTTTTAGCCATTGTTTCTGAACAACACAGTAACACAGCTATTTACATAGCATCTACTTTGTGGTAGAAATTATAAGTAATCTAGAGATGATTTAAAGCATATCAGAAGGTATATGAACATTACATGCAAATTTAGCACCATTTTATATGAAGAGTTTTGTATACAAGGGAGAATCCTGGAACAAACCTCCCAAGAATACGGAGGGACAGTCTTAATTTATTTGTAGATTCAATCATCGATTTTCTGCATGGACTGTTGGTATCTCCCATAAACATGAATTAATCATCTCATCTAGTGAGATGAGATGTAATTTATAGTGTCTGAAATATCATTTTATCCTTACTAAATTAGACAAAAAGCCAACCAATTGAGCAGGTCCTCAGTTAAAACACAGTATACGCTGGGGATTGTGACCATGCACCTGCTGGGGTAGATGTGGCAGTGTAATTCAGTGTAACAGTCTAAACCACTGGCCAGTGGCATCAACAACCGATATGGAAAAAGACCAGAGCACTACTGAAGTGCTGCTGTCAGCATGTCACTGACTTGAGAAGGGGACGGCTTTGGATGGTTAAAAATATAAAAAGACATATCCACTGGATATGAGAGATTCTAGAAACTGACTTGGTTGCGGTTGTTCAACTCTGAAGGATGCCGAGAGGACAGCTGGGCAATTCAAGAATGCGACAAATATTAGATATTAAAGTTGTTCCTAATTTTCTTCAGTGTAACATTTTGGCAGCACATAAAAATGTTCCTATTTTTCAGAATTACTCTCTGAAATAAAGGTCTAATTCCATAATAGCTATTATTTATACTAAAACACATTAACATTTAAAAATGCACTTAAAAGAATTAAATTAGTAAACTCCTAGAAATTCTTTTAAAAAATTATTTAAGGAAAAGTTGGCTAAGGATGTATAACAATTATTGTATATAACAGTAAAGAGTTAGAAATAACTTGAGTGGCCCACAGGTGGAGAAAATTAAAAATAACTGATTAAAATATTAACTAGCCACTTCAACATGATAATTAAAACACCATGACACACTTGGAAGATTAATTATGATTCAATGCTAATTTTAGAAACCAGAATTTAAAATGTAGGATAGCATTTACACATTTGTGTATACATATTAACTTGTGTTAAGGTTGCGGGATTAGGGGTTTTTTGTTTTTAATACTTAATATTTTCTTCCAACTCAGTGGACACTTTTTAAATATAAGAGATTAGGACTAGAAAATAAAACCAGGGTTAACTCTTACAGCTTGGTAGCTCTGCTGTCTCTAGGAGCAATCCCCAACTACTCAAATATTTGATCCTTCCTTTTGTAGGACATTCTGGAGTTCCAGGAGAGCAGGGTTTGCCTGGTGTTCAAGGACACAGAGGACCAGCTGGAAGGCCAGGATCACCTGGCATTTTGGGATCATCTGGGTATCCAGGTACATTGATAGGAAGTCTGAGAACTCATGAGCACTCCTGCATCTGTTGGTGTGTTAGAAAGAGCCAGTCTTCATGTGGACTCAACTTTAGCTTGATTCTGCCACTTCATAGAGCCGGGACTTTGGGCAAGCAACCTAAACTTAATATTTCACTTAAGAAGCTGGTTCTAATACTCTGCATTGCACACAGTGGGAGAAAACTGAGATTGCCCCTGTGAAGTGCTTAGCACAGCGCCAGGCAGACAGTGAAGGCCCTGCTGAGAGAGGACTGTCCAGTCTTCTCCGTTCCTCTTGCCACTCAGGATGCTCTCTGCATGCTTGCTATTCCCCTGAGGCAAACACTGCACGCACAGCATGCTATTGTAATGAATAATGTTTCTGCTGACTCAGAAGAAAAGGGGAGCTCTTAATTGACAGCTTCCTTCATTTTGCAGTACATTATCTTCTTCTAAAGTTGTAAAGTGTATTCTCTCCTAACTCTCCCCAGTTAAAGTTTAGGAAGGAAAAGCAGTAAAATAATGTTTCTACTTACCTGTGCATTAAGACTATAGATGACTCTCCCAGCGAGTGTAACCCCTCATCAACTGTGTATCTGCAAACCTTCCTGCTGTCCTCAGGTGGCCAGGGAATACCTGGGCGGCAGGGACTTCCAGGAGAAATGGGGGACCCTGGACCAAGAGGCCTCGTGGGCAACCCAGGGATACCAGGACCTCCAGGAATGAAAGGTGAGCTGACATAATGCCTGAACTATCAACGTACTGAGGGTACTGTAGGCAATCATGTCACCCTCTCTCATCGAGGCTGCCACTTCCTGCCTTTTCCTCCTCACCCTGGAGCTGCTGGTAGATGCTGTTAGCATCTTTCTTCTCTTCCTAACCTCACACTAAAGGTACTCATACAGTCTGACTTGCTCATATTGAGAGCATCTGGAATGTGAGTGTCACCATCTCCATCCTGAGGGCATTTATCTAGGGATTTTTTATGATATCCAAGCCTATTTTATTAAGGACCTCGATACAGTGTTAAATGCAGGGTGCACTGTTTTCAAGAAAACAAATGTCGTTTCTGTTGTCTCTATGCAGCTTATAATCTGGTAAGAGAAACACATATTTAAAACTGTATGTGTGAATAACTACATGTTTACTGATTACAACATGTGGAAGGATGAGAAGAATGAGGTGCCATGGACGAAGTGTACCTAAAATTCATCATTTCTATTGGATAAATGTTTCCTTGGTTGAATCTTTTTAAATTTGCTTTAAAAGTAATAGCGGTTATAAGTCTAGTTTGTAATATTTGTGTATATATATATATATAAATACAAATATATAAAACAATTCTTCAAAGAGTTTATGGAAAAAGAACAGGTAACTTTTTAGTTCAAAAATATTTAAAATCATTCAATTGAATGATACTTGTTACTAACTAATTTTTATTCCCTCTTACTCACTCATGATATATGTCTCGTTTCAATCCATTTCTTTCACTTTGGAAGAGTATTCTATCCGTGGGTACTTGGTGTAGTGATACCATGTTAGTTAAATACTTTTATCACCAAATAGAATGTGATGTTTTAAAAAGCAAAATGTGTATATTTCCTTGGTGCTCACAAATATGTTGATGGATTGTGCCATAAATTACTAAGCAGACATCTAGAAGGATGAACAACTGAGCTAGTAGCTGTGAGGTTGCGAGCCTTTGGCTTCCAACAATTGAAGGTTCAAGTCGTACTTGGTAGATTCCTCTAGCTGGGTTTGCTGTCTTCCTTGTCCTGGCACATACTTCCTGCTCACCATAGCACTCAGATGCTAACTTCTGTTAAGAGGGAAAGCACCTACTTTCAGAAGAGTTGGAAGCTCGTTTTTCTGGCATTCTTTTATTTTCCGAAAGTGCAATTACTATTTTTGACACTCTCTCCTCTTCACTCACATTTCCCAGCATGCTACAGGGTGGTCCATCTGCAGAGGGAAGGCATTTGCTCTGAAGACGGAGTTGCCCTACACATGTCTTGATGGGCAACGTTCCCATCATAAGGCAATTTTGCAGAGTCCTCCATCCTCGATGACATTGTTGCTAATATAAAATGTAGTGATTGTGATGAGTTAGGTTTCAAGAAAAATGATCATCTATAATTTTATTAGATTTCACTGGTGGTTGTGATCATTGCAGATCCCTGGCCAGCCCCACAGCTCTAACTGGGCATTGGCACCCTTGTGTGTGGAAGCTGAAGCTCGTGAAGATGCAGGAGAAAAAAGCTTTGTGAATCACTCATCCTGCATTTCATTCCTTCCTAGCCTTTCAGTTTGCTGAAACAAGCAAGGGTTTTCAGGGCTATGATGCTATAACACCATCCCAAATAATGACCCTCCTGTTAAAATTGTTGATTCCTTTTTGCATTTATCACATGCCTTTAGTACGATGTAGTATGAAAAACGTAACAACTAATGAGTGTGATCTACCAAAAATTACTCAAAAAGTTAATTGCATTCTCATTTTGTGCTGCAGAGGATTGAGCTTATTAAGAAGAGAAGGTAGGGAATAAACCCACAATCTCAATTGCATACTAATTCTGTGCTGCGGAGGAATGAGCTTATTAAGAAGAGAAAATTAGGGAAGTGATTGCATAGACCCATGTGTTCCAGAACTAGACACTGCAGTGGGGCTTCCTGACCATTAAGTGACACTGTTTCACTACAAACAGCTCAGTCTTAGAAAAAACAACCCAACAATGAAATGCATTCCTAAAATTAAACCATCTACAATGTAAATCCAGTGTTGCAGTTTATCATGCTGATATAAAAATGAACTACACTCCAGCAGAAACACTTTGAACTGAGAAACCAAATATTTGAAATATGCTCTAAGTCAGGGGAACTTGGTTATCTTGTTTGAACAAACCGGCTGCTGAACTCCAAGCTGTTTGCTCTGCTAGCACTTGGCTTTATGGTTCTGAGTCCTGCTTGTGTTCAATCAGATTTAAACTTTAACTTAAAACATGTGTTAAAAATGACTTGGATACTATATTTAAGTCTTTACATACTTATGCCCTCTCAAAGGAGAATGCTCAATTCCTAGCTGGGCATTCATGTGACTAAAATGATGGAAATCTAAAGAAAATTGTCTGTCGCATGACAGTAGGGTGAAAAAAATGACTTGGATATCTTGGCATGTGACAAGTAAGACTTCTAAGAAAAAAGCACCTCGTATGTCTTGTATCAGAAATGAAATGGCATGTCCCTCAGAGCTATGAAGATCATGGCAATGTTCTCCCCCTTTGTACAACTAGACTGTTCCCCTCCTTCCCCACTCCCCAAGTGCTCACCACACTGGATGTAATTGCTTGGATTGTCTGTCTCGCGCCCTGCATTGTCTTGTCAGCACCTGACATGACATACATTTGCAAGCTAAAGCTCTGTGCACTAGCAAACCATATCTGATGCCCCTTGGAGGAGTTTATGCTAAAAAATCTTATTTCAGAATGATTTTTGATTTCATAATTTGCAACCATTATTTATTGTCATGAAAGTCTCCTCCATCTTATCTATTTTCAAATCATAATGACCACCTGTCATTCTGGAAAGGGTTTCTCAGGACATACAACTTTCAGGGTCAATACAGGCAAGCCCCAGGCACACAGGGAGGAACTGTATGAAGCCATAGGAAGGTTACTGGAGTTTTTGGAACAAAAACACAACCTGAGAGCCAGAATCCAGTACCAGGAAGCCTGCTTGCTAACCCAGATGAAAACCACACAATAGCTGGACTGGAGACTGGATTCCCCGGCTACACGCCCTCTTGCGCATGGCGCGATGTAGCCTCCATTCACGGCTGTGCACGCCATGTGTGCGTGTGGAACGACGCAGCCTCCGGTCACGGCTGTGCACGCTGTGTGCGTGTGTGTATGTGTGTGCGTATGGCATGATGTAGCGTCCAGTCACGGCTGTGCACGCCGTGTGTGTGTGTGCGCGTGTGGCATGACGCAGCCTCTGTTCACGGCTGTGCACACCGTGTGTGTGTGGCACGATGCAGCGTCCGGTCACGGCTGTTCACGTTGTGTGTGTGTATGCCATGACGCAGCCTCTGTTCACGGCTGTGCACACTGTGTGTGTGCGTGTGGCACGACGCAGCGTCCGGTCACGGCTGTGCACGCCGTGTGTGTGTGTGTGTGTGTGTGGCGTGATGCAGCCTCTGTTCATGGCTGTTAGGAAGAGGAGTAGCGGAGGTGAGTAGAAATCTCTCACTACTCAGGAATCTGCTTTGTTAGCCCGATGGCTCCTCATCTGCACTGTATATATTTCACACATGAACAACTTTCTGATTTAGAGATGGGATTGATAAAAAGCTTTCAGTGAAAAGGAAATATTACCCTGAAAGCCCTACCCAGATGTAACTGTATTCAATTTAGGAAGATAACAATGGGTCAGAGAAGGGTCGGCCAGTTCAACAATGGTGAGGGGCTGGGACTGTGACAAGCCCGGATTTGAATGTGTGGATGTGACAATACAGAGTTGGCAGCAGCTGGGATGCTCCACCCTTAGCCAAGTCCCCAGAGCCATCAATTTTGGTGGCTAAATCTGGGGATCAAAACATGTAGAAATAGTGAAGTGGTCTCAATAAATTTATTATCTTCCCAGATAGATTGTGGTAAATATCCAGATTTGGCAGAGCAAGAAGGTCTCTGTGTTCTTTCGGTGCAAGCTAAAAATATTGGCTCGTGAAAATAGGAAGGAAGATTGGAAAGTATACTAAGCCAGCACTGTTAAACGTGGTCAGGAGATAAATAATGCATTTAGGAAAAATGAGGATCTAGGCCCCCATTTGAGGCACAAGAGAGTGGACATTATCTGAGTCCTTCCAAAGTTTAGAACTTAAACAGAGACTAACAAGTGTGACTGTCACGTGCTGATGACAAATAGAGTGGACTCCACTTACTTGTTTCTTTTAATAGGAAGTCCACAGAGGATTTGGTTTAGTGAATAGATAAAAATTACAACTTGGATTGCACATACAAAACGATACTGTAACTTCTCTAAATTGCATCTGTCCCTACAACTTTAGCCTAGGAGTATGTGATTGGCTGGCAGAAATTGCTGTCCATACCATTATGTCACTTTCTGCTCTCCTTCCATCCCTTACTCTCTTATTCCCACATTTTCTCACTAAATTCTTATTGTACACCTACTGTGTGTGCAGGAACTAGGATAGGTGTGGGGATAGAAAAGACTAGGAGAGTCTGGTTTGCATTCCAGCTTACCCTTAAGTGGGGAACCCGGTCACCCAGAAGTGTGACTGTCATGTAACGTGAGCTGAGCGTGTTAATGCAGTGAATATAATCAGAAGAATACTATGTGTCATGGGATAAGTGAGGGACATTTTATGTGTGTTCAGTCATATAGGTTTACAGTGTCATGATCCCAAAGTTGAGATCCATCATCCCCAACTTAGTGGCTATGCGAGTGGCTGTGTACCAAAGTGTTCTCGGTCTTAGGTGAAGATCACTGATGTGATCAGGAACAGCAAAACGATTCATTTCCCACAACCAATCAGTGGGTCAGGACATGGGGGAAAGCATCATGCGGAGGTCTCAGCACTCTAAGAGTGCTCTGGAACATTCCTGCCTACTTCCCTTCTTCTCTCCTGTCTCTTCTCCCCTTGACAACTCCTAACCCCCTGTTCCCTCTCCAGCTCAGTTAGGAAACACTCATTTGAAAAGACTGTCAGGCCCAGCGCGGTGGCGCAGTGGTTAAGGTTCTTGCCTTGCACGCCCGGGATCCCATATGGGCGCCGGTTCTAATCCCGGCAGCCCCGCTTCCCTTCCAGCTCCCTGCCTGTGGTCCGGGAAAGCAGTCAAGGGTGGCCCAAAGCTTTGGGACCCTGCACCCGCGTGGGAGACCCAGAAGAGGCTCCTGGCTTCGGATTGGCCAAATTGGCATAGTATCGGCCCGTTGCGCTCACTTGGGGAGTGAATCATCGGACAGAAGATCTTCCTCTCTGTCTCTCCTCTCTGTATATCTGCCTTTCCAATAAAAAGAAAAAAAATAAATAAATCTTTTTAAAAAAAGGGAAAAAAAAGAAAAGACTGTCATATGGAAAGTCAAACACACAGGTTATTCATGGAAAAAGATCTCCATCTAAAGTATACATAGTGCTGGCTTGAAGTAAGGG
Source organism: Ochotona curzoniae (assembly GCF_017591425.1). Classification (NCBI taxonomy): domain Eukaryota; kingdom Metazoa; phylum Chordata; class Mammalia; order Lagomorpha; family Ochotonidae; genus Ochotona; species Ochotona curzoniae. Next base: position 120,151 of record NW_024467032.1, read on the forward strand.
GACATCATTAATGTCCCAAAGATTCCTGAGCAGCACAATGCTTAAAATAAAAATAGAAAGGGGCAAGTGATCCTCAGTGTGCCACTGTGTGCTTTGTCTTGAGATATATGCATGCTAGATTCTGAAGAAATTAAAACACACAGACCCTGGGGGAGAGAAAAGACCCCAAGTCTGGAATGTAGGAGGCATAGATTTGTTCTCATCTAGCTTTACGCCTCATTTAGGATGATTTTCTTATCAAATCAAAAGTCACCTCCTACATCAAAATTCAGTCATTTCCGACTATATCTGGTCATGATATGGTCATAAAGCCAAATATGCATTAAGTTGTCTTGGCAGGAATCTATCAAACGAATGTCTTAAATCACCATTGGCCTGGATTCCTGCTCTCCTAATGATGTGCAGCTGGGGATATCTGTCCTCCTGCCCCATCAGCTCACCTCGGCAGGGCGGTGCCTGAGCGTCAGCAGCTGCAATTCCCTTTAGTATTACATGCCTGTTTTCTGTTCCAGGTCCCACTGGGTCTCCTGGCTTGGATGGCCTGCATGGGCTGAAGGGACAGAAAGGAACCAAAGGTGCTTCAGGTAAGAACAAATTATTTGCAGGTGCCTCAGCTTCAATTACTGGAACCTGAGATAAAGTCGGATCTTCCTTCTCGCTACTACGTCACCAGAGCTGGGATCAGGGAGTTGAAACCCAAAACGTGGCTTAGATTCGAGGCTTGGGATTAGCACTGTCTTCAGCACTGCGTCTGATTTCTATGAAGAACATGTGAAAAACCTTATTTAAGGAATATCTTTTGTTGGTGCCGCTTCTCTGAATAATGACCTAAGTGGAGGCAGATTTCAAAATGTTATGAGTGACAAATGAGCAGGGTTTCAGCATTTTGATATTGTTTTAAGTGCCGCGATGCTTTAGACAACCACATGGGTCTAATGAGTATTTTTCTGATCCTTTTATGGCTGCTGCTAAAACAAATTACCTGAACAATTTGCTGCTATTTTTAATGCCACGAATTGGCTAGTCTTCAGTAACTGACTTTTAGATTGTTCTGTTAATTGCATGTGCTGTGTTATTTTTCTCACAAATATAGCTGACTAACAAACAACATGCATATCTGAGTGCTTTTGGAGAAGGTTGAATTGTTTAGTTAAGTTTGACTGTATTGTTGGAGACAGATGAAATCTTGGCACAGTTTGGAAGCTCGAGATATAATATAGGTAACTTAGAAATCCTTCCATAGTCCTTCTAGATAGTATGATTAAATACGTGCCTCTTCCAAAAATTCAGGGGCACTATTTCTTTACCGAAAAGTATACAACTGTTGTAATTATGCCAGCTTCTGACTCAGATTTCCAAGCAGTTTATCCATAAGTATTGATTGGTGTATCCTTTTTGTTTTCACTGTACTCATTGTAGAGTTGGTGTTGTTACTGAGATGCTTTTTATAAATCTGGGAAATAGTCACAAATGAAATCAAGCCTGTGGCTGGCAAGTCATAAGCCAGAAGTGGCAACTCAGTAACAGTCTGGGCCATTTGCAGCCTCACCATAGCAATGGGGCTCCTTGCAGCAGTCACTTCTCTGCCACACTCCTGCTGGGAAGTGCCATGGGGGGATAGCGAAAGGAGAGATGGACTATTAATGCTGTTCTTCCCCCTGAAGGCTTGCATGAAATGGGTCCACCTGGTCCAGTGGGAACACCTGGACTCAAAGGGGAGCGTGGAGACCCTGGCAGCCCAGGGAGTTCTCCTCCAGGCCCTTCTGGTGAAAGAGGTCCTCCAGGCCTCCCAGGTAAGAAGCAGTATGTGTTGCCCCCGTCCCAACTTAACCAAAGCTTCCAAATGAAACTGGGCTAATGTCTGACTGCTTCCCTTTCCAGGGAGACCAGGACCACCTGGTCCTGTGGGTGCCAAAGGAAGAGCTCTTATGGGTGACATTCCCGACCCAGGTCCTCCTGGAGATCAGGGATTTTCTGGCCCTGATGGCCCAAGAGGTAAGAGAGAACATCTTGGCAAGGGTTGACTATGCTCCTTTAGACAATACCAGCCCTACAGGAATACAGGGCCAGAGAATAGCCAGGCAGAGGCAGTAGAGCAGTTCCATCTGCTGTGTAAGTGAGGTCTACTTGGGGGCATGTGGGTTTCCAGGCCTGGAATGTAGTTCACCTCACCACCTCTTCTGTGTCCATTCTGTCAGACGAGCTCTGCATGCATACCAACTCTGGCTTAGAGCAAGTGTTCCCCATTGCCCATCTGTTGCTGACCACTGGGATTTGGGAGTGGCTGACAGGAGGCAATGTTATCTCTTGCACTTATGAACTGGTCCCATGGTCCACAATAGGATCCAGGCCTGCCACATACACAGAAATAGTCTCTAGCATGTGACATCAACAGTACTTGGTGTTCCTTTCATCACTGCTCTGAGATGAATTTTGACAAGGCAAGATTTCAGAAGTAATTACCAAGCTGAGAAAGTAGAGTTAGACCAGAGCTGGTTTGGAAATTAGGGGAAGAGCTTGGCTCGGTACCTTGGTTTGCTTGATACACACAACCAATTCTAGAGGTTCCTAGTGGAGGAAAGAGACAAAGTTGTACAGAGGTTCACCCATCACCTTCGAATCTTTGGCAAATTCAGGAAGTATTGTTTACTGAGAAATAGTAAAGCAATAATATTGTGTTAGTAAGTATAGAAAGTGAATAGGAGCTAAATTAGGATCAATTTATTCTTATATATAGATGGTTGTTTTCAAATAGGATTATAAATTTGAAAGAACATTTCTTTGACAAAAACTGTATTTTCTCAAAAGTCGCATTCATTCATCTTCTATCCATTTAACCAGCCTCCTTACCTCTCTCTCTTCCTACCTCCCTCTTTCCTTCCCTCTTTTCATCTATTCATCCATCTTTTTACAGTAGTGAGATTGCAATGCAAATGAATGCCCTAAACTGCTACTTTCCAAAGGAGTGGCTCTGAAAGGAAAGATGGCTTAGCTCAGCACATTTTGCCTTCATGGTTGCTTATGCCTTCTCTACATGATTTTTTCAGCCTGAGCTTTATGAGACTGTCTCTGTTGATCTCGGACATGACTGATTCATTCATACCAATGCATTATCTTTCTAAGCAAGTTCTTAAAAAGTTGGTGTATACTTTTGTTTTTGATTGAAATAATATTTTTGCTTCTTCCCTGTGGTCAGGAGAACCCGGGCCTCCAGGACCCCCGGGAAGCGTGGATCTTCTGAAAGGAGAGCCAGGAGAGTGTGGTATGCCAGGGCCACCAGGTGACCCAGGCCCACCAGGCCCTCCGGGATGCATAGGCCATCCAGGATGTGATGGACAAGATGGCCAGAAAGGTATGTATGCAAGCTGTTCAATACACAGCACCTGATGACATTTGTTATCTCACCTGGGGTTCCTGGGATACCGCACCTGCATGATGCCATTTCTGCTTCCATTGTCAACAGTGACTACTTCTTCATAATGGCCTGAATTCCCTAGAGACCTCAAATTTGGTAGAAGTTGGACAAAGAAAAGGAAGACAAGTTCATATTTAACCCCTAATAATCCTTGTGATATGCCATTAGACCCAAACTGAACAAACCATAATTTAAAATAATTTTAAAATTTGGCTATAAGGTTTTCAATTAAATTTTATTTTAGTTTGTTTATATCTTAAAGGCAAAAATAGAGAAAGAAATGGATATTCCATTTGTTGATACATTGCCCAGATTTTTATAATAGCCAGGGATGGGTCAGATTGGAGGCAGGAAACTGAAATTCAGCCCAGGTCTTGCATGCGTTGGGGCAGGTGCCCAAGTACTTGAGCCATTACCTTGTGCTTCCCTGGGTGTGTATTAGCAGGAAGCTGGAACTGCAACTGGAGCCATGATCAAACCCAGATATGGAATGCAAAAGTCCTCAGGAATGTCTTAACTGTAACAGCCAATGTTTTCCCCTAGAAAGTAAAAAAAAAAAAAAAAAATGGGACCGGCACTGTGGCATACTGAGTTAAGCCATTGCCTACAGTGTCACATTCCATATGGGCACCAGATCGAATCCCAGCCACTACACCTCTGATCCAGCTCCTTGGTAATGCACCTGGGGATACAGAAGAAGATGGCTCTAGTCCTTGGACCATGTAGATCTGGAAGAAGCTCCTGATTCCTGCCTCTGCCTCTGTTCTTGTTCAGTCTCAGCCATTGCAGCCATTTGGGGAATGCAAAACAAACAAAGAAAACGGAAAAGTTAGGGGCCAATGCTGTGATGCAGTAAGCCAATCTTCTACCTGTGGTGTTTGTATCCCATTTGGGCACTAGTTGGAGTCTCAGCTGCTGTAGTTTTGATTCAGCTCGTGGCTTAGAGCTGGGGGAGCAGTGAAGGATGGCTCAAGTCCTTGACCCTGCATCCATGTGGGAGACCCAGAAAAAGCACCTAACTTCAGATTCGCTCAGCTCTGGCCATTGTCGCAATTTGGGGAGAGAACCAGCTGACGGAAGATCTCTCTGTCTCTCTCTAGCCTATCCATTTAATGGCCTTTCAAATAAAAATAACTTTCTAAGAAAGAAAACCTTACTTTTATTTCTATTTTATCTAATTTTACAAAATATACAATATTATCTTAACATACAGTTAGTTTAAAATTGTCACTGAAGTCAATGACATGCCTGAGCTGACTGGACAAACTTTGTTTCTCAAATGAGCCACCAATTCCTACCTGTGAAATCTGGGATTTATTTGACAAACACAACCCTGTCAGCGCTGGCCACATTTCAGGCACCCACTAGTCACATGTGTTTAGGCTCGTCTACACTGGATTATTCAAACTGATTTAGACTGCCAACTTTGGTTTCTTACATTAGTGAAATTTATATTGCTTATATTACTCATTACTGAATTGCCCTATTATTGAAGGTTAAAATAGTTCATTGATTTTTATCCAGCTGCTAATATTTAGTGGCGCTAGTCTGGGTCAGTAGAATCAGAGAATTGTTATGTTTACAGAATTGTTATGTTTGTGGATCGTTTCATTGAAATTTATTGCCTATTTAACTTCCTTATTCCATAAATAAGCTTGTGGGATTTGAGAAACAACTGGTTGAAGTTTGCAAAATAATGTGCACTTTGCCTGTCTTCTGAAGCCAGTAGGAAATAAGGAAAAATGTTTGGGAAATATCACATTACAATATTTTCCTCATTATTCTAGACCTATGCCATGCCATGACACTTGTAACACATGAAGCTCGTAACAGTGAAATGAGTAATTGTACCATTGTAATGACTTGGGACAAGTAACAGGAGGGGATATAGGGAACAAGGAAGGGCAGGAGGGCTGATCTCCAATCCTTAGAAATCTGCATCATGGAAAAGAAAAATCTTAAGAAAAACATGGTGAAAGTGATAAATTGTGTGACACATATTACATACACATGCATGTGTATGTGTAGAATTGTGGAACTCAAAGTTAAAATCAAAATCTTAAAAAGCAGTTTACTTGGAGATCAGATTTTAAAATTGACTTTTGATTAAGACCTTTACTCATAAAAGTAAAACAGAGTTATTCTAACCCTGAAAAAAAATCCCTATAAGGCTCCTGTAGTCATAGTGTAAATTGTATCTCTGGCCTGGCCTGTCCCGCAGTACGGAGCAGTGCTCTTCATCCTTGCTAGCAAATGTGGTTTACACCTGCAGGTAAATGGGCTTCCACGTGTTCAACCTCGGAGGTGGGCAAGATGTGAGCCCTCCAGTCACTATGAGGCAGGAAGAAGTGATTGGCTGCCAGTTCTCTTTCTCCCTGGTTGTTCTCCAGGGAAAGAGTCTCCAACTGATTTACACTTCAGAACTAAGAGAATGCTTGCCATGTCACTCATGTAACAAGCTATCACACGTGACCTGCCCAAGAATACACAGGGGATTATAAAAAAACAGGGGGAATACCAGCCATGCTACTCAACTTCCACTCTAGAGGTTTACAAGGGCCAAACTGTCCTTTACTATAGAGTGAGGGGTTTCCTTGGTTTTCCTTTTATCTTACAAAGTGAGAATTTTCTTGAAGGGATGCCTTGGATGGATTTAAACAGCATCTCAGTCTGTACTCAGTGCGGAGTTTCCAGGAGGAAGGCAGGCATTCACTCTGAAGAAACTATTGACTGTGAACCCAGTTTAGTGCTTTAAAGCATCAAGAAGCAGCCTGACTTGGGTTGGGATTCCAGGAAGGACTCAATGGATGTGGAAGAGAAGGAGCACCGAGTAGGAGGGAGGTGTGGTTCATGTGCCTGAGACCAAGAGAGCAAGGAGCATGCCGTGCACTTGTGCAAGGAAACCCTTTGTTCCCAGACAGTGAAGTCACTTTCTTTGTTTTCCCTACCACATCCAGTCCCTTGACCATCTCCAGAGAAGATTCAGGATTACAGACCTTTTCATTCTAACTCGGGTTTAGTACGATCTTGGACCTACGTCCCTTAGTCCTTTTGAATGTGCAGATTTGAGAAACTGCGCAGCCTGATGGAGAACAGTGAGGCTCCGTGGTACTCTGCCTTTTCACTGGAGGGAACCCCTGAAGTCAGCCAGCGAAATCATCACTAACTTTTTACTGCTACAGTCCAGGTTCTTCCTTTTTCTGTTTCTTTTAGGACCCATCGGGTTTCCAGGGATGCAAGGGCCCTCTGGTCCCCCAGGGCTACCTGGAGAGAAAGGTTTACCTGGACCTCCAGGTAGAAGAGGATTCAGAGGGCCTCCAGGTAAGTGGCTAATGATTGGGGATCTCTGCCAGGCCATCTACAAACAGCACAGTGGTACGTTGGTCATCTTTTAGAAAGTAGACAATTGTTCTGAAAGTATCAGCAAGTTCTTATCCGTTAAGCTCTTCTCACGTGAAGAGTGTATTCCAGGTTGTCTTTCAGTGTTCCATGTTTGGTAAACTCATAGTTACTATCAGAATAAGTTGGAAAATTGAGTTGATTTTAAATAAAACTAAGTCTAAGGGAAAGAAATATGTGTTTATTCATACAGAAAGATTTAGCCTAATTTGATTCTTGTCTTTTAGAACTGTATTTTCACTTCCTATCCCTGAATTTCCATTGATTTTTCCCAGATGTTTTGCTGAACTTTTTCTGTAAAGTCAGTCAGTCTTATGAGGGTTAAAGCTCTTCGGTGTAACTCTATCGATGTGACGTCAGTTCAGACTATTTTGCTATCTCCAGAATAATACTGCAGTCCAAAGAATAGTCCGCACTGCTTTGTGATGGATTACAGTGCAACGAGACAAAGGATTTGCACCCTATTCCTTTTATATTTCTTTTCAGTGGATAACCTATACAAATTTGTGCATTAATATGGAAATTCCAGGAGCTTTTAAATGACTAGAACTCCTATAGACATTAATTTAGAACATATTTCCTATGGAAATCAAAAAAGAATCTTACATTTCTCAAGAGACTTTCATTTCAAGTCTGTCTGCTGATGAGAACTCCATTAGTGCAAAATCATAGCTTTTCCTGTCAGTCACATTGATGCGGACTTTTTATGTAAATCAGAGGCTGTCATTCTACTTGCCATTGCTTGTGTCCCAAACTGTTATTTTAGCTCCCAATCTAGTTTATGTTTGTCCTGATTCACACATTTAAAATCTCTTTCCACCGCATGGGAATCATTGAATGGTCTTGATGTGCGTGGCTTTGGATCTCCCCAGGTCCCAGAGGTAAGCATGGCATAAAAACCATTATTTCCCTGAAAACTTGTTTCTGATCGTTTCTGTGTTTGCTTTTCCAGCAGTTTCATGAACCAAAGTTCCTTACATTTTTAAACCAGTGGGCTGCCACAATGATCTTGGGTGTTAATGCGTTTGCTTCTTCGATGCTGACATAGTAACCTCATATTAGAGTGACCCAATGCTGAGCCTCGTTATAGATTGTCAAGGCAAGAGTGTCTACAGTGTTCAGCTTCCAGAATTTGAATTTGGGCATAAAGTATGAGTGCTTTCTCTGACGAATGCTGTACCGCATATCAATGTAATCCCTTTTAGAAATTATACCACGGAAATACAGGGCATCCCTAAGAGAAATTCTGGGTTGCACCACCCAGTCTTGAGGAAGGACATCACTCCCTTATGCCCATCGTCAAAGAGCAAATTGCTCTATGTGCTCAAAAAAAAGGTTTCCTTTACACACACTGAAATACAAATGCAATCTATTATTTTGGTTCTAACATTTGCAGAGAGAGAGAGAAAGAAGTGTTTCTCAAAAGAAGAAAACTTGTCGGTGCCTGCATTTGTTCTTCCCGGGCATCCATTATCTTCCATAATGAAATGCCCTGAATATAGACAACTGGGTATGACTTTGCAAACCTTTACAAGGCAGCCTTTGGCCCCTTGCTTTTAGCTTCTGGTTTATTAAGAATTTTAAAAAGTCGAAATAAAAAATTAAATCCCACAATTTTCCACATTTAAAGATGAAAGTTACATGTTTGATGCGGTGATTGAATGGAGAAAGTCGATTGAGTGTCCCTTTGAAATTCTAAATATGAAGAATCAGCCACTTGACCCTGGTTCTACTTCTCTGTTGTCACCCAAGCACTGGGGAAGCCTCAGCCCAATCAGGTGAAGTAGGAAGTGTTGGCAGGTGTCTCTCTCAAGACCCCATTCAGTGGAAAACACATGTCTTATATTCAGCTAGACACACTGTGAAGTTATGTCTGGCCCAGGGATGGTAATGATTTCATATTGTATTTTTATAAGCAGTTAAATTCCAAATGGCTTATGGATTTAAAATTTATTTTTCACCAGTATATTAAGGAAGGACTATATGGACTAACAGTTTGTGGTTATGGCATACTTTTCTATAATTTTCTTCCTGTGTCATTGCTATGCTTGAAATTTGTCTGCACGTGTATATGAATCTTTTAAAGAACCATAACTAATTCTATGGTATGTTGTAAAACATTTCATTTTTTAGAGTTCACCACGCAGACATTCAGAGTTCTTGAGACCATACGAGAGAATGTTTAAGTGCATGGGTTTTGGAACAGGCAAAATTCTCTGAGTTTTAATCTAGATAATAGCTGTATGATCATAGATAACTCACTTATCTTTCTTTAAATATTTACTTATGTATTTATTTGAAAGGTAGGATTACATAGGAGAGAGACAGAGCCATAGAGAGATAGATGAGAGTGGGAGACAGGCAGACCAGTTGATCATCCATCTGTTGGTTCACTTCCCCAAAGGCCTCAAGGCCCAGGGTTGGGTCAGACAGCAGCTAGTAGCCTGGAAATCCATTCAGATTGCCCGTGTGGCTGCAAGGACCAAAGTGAAACACATCAGTCAGTACTCAAACCAGCACCCATATGGACTGCTGGTGTGGTAGGCAGTGGCTTAACCTGCCTCATGCTAAGAAGTGGGTTCTCCAGCACATATACACAATCTTATTGATAGAATTTAAATATAAAGCACCTAGGATATGGCCTGATTTGCAGTATAACTTCCAAGAAGTCTAAGCCTACCTTATTGTTCTGTGTTGCTATTTTTGATCCCTTCTGCGATGTTTGCAGGGTGACCCAATGATATTTTTAAGACCTGAATACTACAAAGGGGAAATGGACAAACCTTTAAAGCAGCAGTTCCCAGAGTAGGGTTCCCTGATAAGTAACCACGGCTTTCCCTGTGAACAGGTAGAACGTGCTAGTGCTGGACCCATCTCAGCCCGCTGATGCAGGAACTCCGCTTCCTACCAAGGCTGTGTGGGTGTCAGACCAGCAGGTGTACAGTGTGCTCTGCTCCAGCTGACACTGAAATCAGCTGGGGAGTTTAAAAATATACAGATAGGGGCCCGGTGAGGTAGCCCAGTGGTTGGGGTCCTCATCTTGCACGCCCGGGATCCCATGTGGGTGCCAGTTCTAGTCCCGGCAGCCCCGCTTCCCTTCCAGCTCCCTGCCTGTGGCCCGGGAAAGCAGTCGAGGACGGCCCAAAGCTTTGGGACCCTGCACCCACGTGGGAGACCTGGAAGAGGCTCCTGGCTTCGGATCGGCATAGCACTGGCCGTTGATCTCACTTGGGGAGTGAATCATCGGACAGAAGATCTTCCTCTCTGTCTCTCCTCTCTGTATATCCGCCTTTCCAATAAAAATAAAATAAATCTTAAAAAAAATACACAGATACTCCTGGGCAATTCCTCCCAGCAATTCCTACTAAGTGTAGGTATGTTCCAGAATCAGTACCTTTGGGAAGTTTTCTAGCTGCATTTGTTATGTGACCCTCACTGAAAGCCCTGCTCAGTGTACATCCTAGTCCCAAGTGGTACAAGTATTTCTAGGTTTGTTTTCATAGCTTTTTTGCATAATTCCCACTTTCATTCAAGCTTGAGAGTCACTGCGTCAGAGCTTCTAGCCATCCTGGAATTCTGTAGAGCAGCTGACACTCTGGAAATCCAGCTGGTTATAATCTATGACTGGATGAAGGCTGCATTTGCTGACCTGTAGGAACCTACCCGTTCCTCTTGCAGTGCTGCCTCTTGCTGGCACTACAGGAAGAAACTGGCCCAAAGATTGGAAATTTTGTGTCATCTCAAACTATTGCTGCCTCAACCAACCTTCACAGCTCCTATATTTCTTGCTTCGTTGAATGTTCCATTCACTCATTCCAGTAGTCATTCATTCATCTGTTCCACGAATGCTTTCTAGGAGTTTTTCAGGACCTCCTGTAGTGAACAAGATATGTTTCTGCCTTCATGGAAGTTATACTGAGTTGTTGAATATTCTGGTTAACATTTCAGTATGAGGGAACTTCAAAAAGTCCACAGAAAATTGGCTTAAGATGTATTTTGGTATAAAATGTTTTGCAGTTCTTATCACAAGTTTTCAAAAGCTCATGGGAAAAATGTATTATGAAACAATTTTGCATGGATTAAAAAAATATAGTTACCTTTGAATTTCAGTTTCTACAAACTTTTTAGTTTCTTTGTGTAGTGCCAGATGCACCTTTAACTAGAGAATTTATAACAAGTTTGATCGTGATTATCTGAATTCATTACACAAGTGGTGATTCCAATTCCAGGCGAACCTGGGCCACCTGCTGATCTGGAAGCCTGCCCCAGAATTCCAGGGCTTCCTGGTGTGCCTGGCCCAAGAGGACCAGAAGGACCCAGGGGATTCCCTGGAGAAAGAGGATCCCCCGGACCAGGTAGGCAGCCTTACTGCTGTCAGTGTTTGCATCCCATGTTGCTGAGATGAAAGTCTACCTGCTTTACCATAGACTCTTTGGATCCTGCACAAATGGAAAGTAAAAATCAGTGCCCCCTTTTTCCCCTTCACTGATCCAAAGGCTGAATCATGGTCCTTATTAGATTCACACATTCATCCTACTTTTTGTGTTGAACTCCTACTTCAATATTTCATCATTGGTAAGCTTGTGGACATGGGGTTTTGAAACCTCTTTGCACAACAGAGCGGATGCTCTATTAAGAGTCTTTAACAGACAATGACCAGATTTTGAAGCAAAAAAACAACTGAGGCAGGGTTTAGTGGAGCAGAATCAGAGCCCGTGAGAAGGAAGTTTTACCACTTAGAAAGGGGAAAGGAGATGGAAGAGGATTGCTCTAAATTTGGCAATGACGTCATTGGAGCATTGTTCAGCCATTGTCAGGATGACAGCACCCTTATTTAAGTCTTTAAACAGTTTTTTTTTTTAAGTTGTTCTCCAATTGGTTTGTTTTCCACATATCCTCCACAGCCATGAGTAATTCACAAAGAAATCAGGTGCTCCTCGGTCTCTTCAGATCAGGTGATATTGCTTACGAGTCTGGAAAACCTGCGCAATTTATCCAGAGAAATGACACACGGCTGCTTCCTCTCCCCTTTCCCCTGCTGTCGTGCTGTGATTTGGGATCTAGTGTGGCTAGGTCTAAAGAAATTGGTTGCAGAACTGAATTCTTCTACCATTTATTTTTCTTTTGTTTTCTCAAATACAAAATCTTAAGCACCCAAGAGATGGCTTCCTCGGTTGGCGTCTTAGTGTAGCTGAGGGCTAACCAGAGCAGCTCTGGAGCACTCCTCACCATTACATAGGCATGCTGTTTGTGCCTGCTGTACTGTGTGTGTTTGTGCATAAAATGAATTGGACGCTCCTTATAGCAATATCCTTTAACAGGAAGTGAGCAGTAGGAACTGAATCGGTATTTATTTAACTTTCCTTTCTTTGGCACTCATTGAATGGGTAAAATTCTCTTCACAGTGTGTAACTGATCACTCAATCATTTTAAAGGCAAACTGGTTTCTTATATTTGTAAAATATGGTACTGGGTGCTGTGGGTGACAGAAAGGTGAACTTGATGTGTTCGCCTCCAACCAGGGCCTCACAATTTTAGGGAAGAAGTAGGCAGTAGAACTTACCTAAGTTAAAATAACGACCAATCAGAATTCATGTGTTATAGGAGTGGTAAGCTGAGGGCATGAACATGGAACAGGGAGAGGTTAATTCCAGTGCAGAAGATTACAGAGCTGCTAATCTGGTTTCAGGATGGTTTCTCCCACGAAGGTCTATATCCTGGGAATTTGGGCCCTGGTGTGTGATGTTGAGCTGGAGGAAGCTTTAGAAGGTGGGGGTAATGGAAGTGGTTAGGTCATGTGGGCTGGACCCTCATGAAAGAAAGGTTGATGGTCTGTGGAGTGGGGTTGGGTCTGGGTTTCTCTCTCTCTGTTTCATGGTTTGTTACAAGCTAAGGCCACCTGCACATTGCCTGGCCCCTTCTGCAAATTGCTGATTCACTTCTCCTCTTTACCACATTATGACATGGCCAGGTGCCCTCTTCCCAGGATACTGGCAGCAGGCTGTTTGACCTCCAGATACCAGAGCTTTCAGCCAAGAAAACCTCTTTACTTTTTAAGCTACCCAGTCTCAGGTATTTTGTTACAGCAATACAAAAGTGAAGCAAGGTAATCAGAGGTGGCACCTGCGCCTAAAGGAGAGTTTTAGTCTTAAGGAGCTGGAATTGTCCAACAGGCAGATGGACAAGATGTCCAACAGCGTAAGTAGGGCAGGTGTATGATTTCTGTCAGTAAAAGTAGATGTGTATGCACGCACACAGGACCTAGAAGACACGCTGCACTAAACAGCTCGCGATTGTGGATGGCTAGGCTTGTGCGTTTCAGTTTCCTATAATACACTTGTTAGCTTTTCACCATTGAAAAAAAAAATTATAACAAACAGTGCAGGGCAAATTGGCCTTCCCTATGGAGTCAGCCACTCCCATGCTGCTCTGTGAGGTCTGGGGGCTTCATCTGAGACTTCCTGTGTCAGAACCTGCATTTTAACAAGATCCCCAGGATACTTCTATGTATATGACTATTTGAGAAGCTGTACAATTCAGCTAAGGGTAACTCAATCTTAGTGATAACTGGATCTCAGTGGCTCAATCCTAGCTGGAAAAGATAAAAAAAAAAAAAAAAGTACTGACTCCTGGGCCTCACTCCAGACCAGGACATGTGAGAGTGGTGTAGCTTGTGTGTCAGGGCCTTCGCAGCTGAATGTAGCAGCAGCCAGGGTTGAAACCCATTGTCTCACTCCACCATCAACATTGAACCCATTCAGGTGGTTGAATTCACCTACTGTCGTGCCTGTCGAAAATATCCCAAGAATGTAACTGAGAAGGGAATAACATCAAAAGGCTAAATTCTGTACACTTGAACCTACTGTGTGCTTTTGGCACATGCAAGTGTTTCTGTCCTTGCTCTGCAAGCTTCTTTGTGGCTAGGTACCATCCACTGTCACTTTAATTTCCTCTGACTGAGGGATGGAATGGTTCCTTCAGAGGCTTCATGTATCCCCTCCCTGTTGGTGTCACCAACCCTGCTTACTGGCAGTGGAGACACTGAAGGCCACCTCTTGGTATGTGATTATTGTTGGGGAAATGAAAGAATGTACAGTCCTTCAGAAAAACAGCACCCTCTCTTCCCATGGTCTCACAGGCTGGACTGTGATACTCTGAGGCACAGCTTCCCTGAGATTGTTTAACGTCCTACTGTGCACCTTCTTCCAAGCTATTGATTTGGGGGCCCTCTTCTCTGATAAGTCTCCTGTATCAAAGGCTCCGTCCCTTCCTCTCTATCATATTCTTTGGGTTCTTCTCCCTCTTGTCGCTGCTGTAAGCCAAGGGCATTAGGAGAATGGGACAGAAGGGGACAAAGCCCAGTGTGGGAGATTTCCACTGGGCATCCTCCCCAGCAACCAGAGAGTAATGACAAGTCTATTCAGAGGGCCTGGATTGGCTCAGATGACTCAGAGGGATTACTGGACTCCACTCGTGTGCCCTACCCTCTCCACTGGTAGTGAAGAAACAGCTGCCACTAGGAAGAATGACCTCCCTCTGCCATGGCTCTGTTGGCTTCTTTATTGATGTTTTCACTTTAAATCCTGCTCTTCTCTGTCCACGGTGAGTGGGGAACAGCTTGTGTCTGTTAGGAGCATGTGTCTAATGTCTATTAGCAGTCCATCATCCCAGCAGGTCTAACACTTGTCTCCCCACGGATTGACCTGCCTTTCCTTCCAGCAGGACTTCCTAGAGGGAGCATGAAAGTAGTTGCCATTGTGGTTTGAAGAGTTTCTGTATCGTGACTTGGTGCACCTTGTCAGCCCCTGTTTATCTTTGCATCACATAGGACCCTCTCAGAGGAAGTGGCCCTTCTGACACTGAAGAGCTATACGGATGGAACCTCTATTACTTAAAACTTGTTCCAAGGAAAGAAGAGATCCACGTGGTAGAAAGTTTTAGGCACATGACTCAGGTTATCAAGGGCTTTCCTTCATGTCTCTCAGGAAATGCCACTTGCCTGGGAGCTTCTCTGTCTTATCCTGAACAGAACAAAACTTACACTGGAGCATTTTGGCACAGGGATTCTTTCTTCCCCATGTCAAGTGGCCTCCCTTCAGTGCCACGTGTCAGGGGAAATGTGTGTTGCCTGGTCAATAAGAGGAGGACACAAACAAACCCACAAGCCCAACATCTTGTCAGCACTTGGCCCTTTGTGGAATAGCAAGTGGCCACACTCTGGAATCATCTTGTGCAGCAGACCGATAAAAGACTGCTCTGAGCTCAGTGTTGGGCCCTGTGTTTCTTCCAAAATTCCTGAGGTTCTCTTTGAACCTGGTTGTGAGAGCTGCGCCAGCTGACATCTGTGAGCACCATCCAGGGAGAGGAGGCCCCACCCAGTGGAAAGGATGAGATGCTTGGCTCTCACTTCCTGCAGAATACAGTACAGACACTGGAGAGGGGGAGGGATGGAGAGAAGGAGTACACTCCTAAAGAATTCTTTTCTGATCCAGTGGGTGTAACTGTGTGACAACAACACACTGACCACCAGAATGGCTGCATGGAATGCAGCTAACCCAGCACCAAGGGGGAGAGCTGGGCTGGTTGTGGGACAGAAGGGATGCATCCTCTAAAGCAGGTGGTCCTAGAGAGGAATTTGATAGCATGCATTTGCAGTGGTGATGGGAGGTGGTGTGCATGCAGGAGAGCAGTGGGAAGCTGACAGCCACCTCTTCGCCAGTGCGTCTCTAACTGTCCCTGTACTGAACACCATCCCACCATCCCCAAGAATAAATTGAACCAATAGCCCCAAATCCTGTCTCCTCTTCTCTGTGAGCCCATCCCCACCTCCGTCCCCAGCCATGCTCCACTCCTATCAGCCCTGAAGCCATCATGCCCTCCAGACCTCTGCACACTATTGTCTCTGCCACACACTCTTTTCCTGGATAGGTGTCATTATTCCTTCCTCAACAGCAAGGTCACCTCCCATGGAGGTGTTTCCTGCTAGAACCCAAGACCCAGTTCTGGCATCCTTCTCCCCTGCAGTCTTTTCATAATCCTGATTGTTATATTACAATACCAGAGGTTTATGCCCTTTCTGGTTTATTCTGTGCATCCCTTCTACCTTGGGGGGGCCAAACATGTTCTCTGGACAGATCTGGAGAGTAAATATTTGGCGTTTCAGAGTCAGATGATCTCTGCTCTGACTACTCTACTCTGCGGGGGAAGCAGGAAGCAGCCATGGATGATGCACTAGGAGATGTCCCAGTGTGACTGTGGTTACAGCACTGGCAATGGGTGGTCTGCAGGCTGTCACCACCCAACTGCTGCTGCAGAGAGGTTGCAGAAAGCTTGTGGGTGGCATTTTCCCTTATTGCTTGCTGAATCCTTGGTGCTGGGAGACATCTCCAACCATTTTAGGAACACACTCATGGCACTTGAATGCTGTCTGCAGGGTAGGACAGGGTGTCTCAAGAGTAGCCCTGTACACATTGGAAACCAGGTAACCATGAATCTTAGAGGGCTGTGCTGTGTACCTGCAGGACATTGAGTAGCTTCTCTGGCCTCCAGCCTGCTGGATGCAAGTCCAAATGTCTCTGATGTTGGCAGATATCCCAAGGGACAGAGCAGAAATGCTTCATGTGGAGAACTATGTGCGAAGGGAGGAGCAGCAGATGCACAGGAGATGGTAATGTTAGCCTAAGGGGGTCATTTGGTAAAGGGAAAAACTCCCTTTATACAAGAAAATACCAAGCAAAGGAATGAAACACATTTTTCCCTGTCTGTGCCTTTTAAAAAGACCCTTCAATGCATACTCCCATGTAAACTACCCCTCTTAACAGGCTGTCACTTATGTGTCATTTCATATTTTCCTTAAATATTATCTATAATGGCCACAGAATACTGTAATCTATGATGGTGCCACCATTTATTGAACCAGCACATTTTCAAATTATTTACTAATGGCTTTAGTGCCAGCTGCTCTGGCAGAAAATACATTAATTCATTAAGGCTTTGACTTCAAGAGCAACAACCAGCTGAAAGTAAAGTCTGGAGGCTTCACAAGGGGTTGAGTGGGAATTTGGAAAAGGGCAACTTAACCTAAAGAAAGGCAAGGAAGGTTCCAAGTGACATTCAAGGCTGTGGTTCCTAAGCTCCAGGTAACACCCAGTCCTCCCGAGTGCCTAGACTGCCACCTCAGGCTTGCAGGTGCCAGAGGCAGGGAGAGGGCTTTGACACAAGTTTAAGGTCAATGCAGACCATGCTGCTGGCCCTGGAACTAATTGCCAAAGAACCCTGGGACTTGAACCTTTTCACTACAATAAGCAACTGGTCATGAATCTCCTTCTAGGTGATGAGCATCTCATGAATAACCCTGATTAGAATGGAGAAATAGCTAAAACAGTGGTTGTCAGAGTGCATGGCCTACAGCCTACAGCCTCAGCCTCAGCCAGGACAGACCCCCTTCGCACTCCTTACATCTACCCCGGCAGGTGTCGATTTACACCACAGTTCGAGGACCAGACATTTGTTCTGCTCCAGAACAAAATAACTGCTTAGGGCTTCTGTGGTGAGAGGCAGCAGGGTCTGCTCCATTGTGATGCTGCCAGGGAAGTGAAGGAGTCAGGAATGCCCTTGGCATGTTAGAGTTATGAATGTAGACTAACTTGGGCCAACAGTGGTATACACAACCAGTACAGACAGCGCCAATGCAGGGGAATTCTGCTGTCTCGGGTCATTTAGCCTCTGCCTCATGTTCATGGTAGGGTTGGTGCATCAAGGCCCAGGTTTGGGGCCAATGCCTTTTGTCAATATCTTTCATGGGCTAACTCCACCTCCTGGGAGAGCATTAGCTCCTTGAGCGTGGGTAAGAGGGCAGCTTGGGGAGTTCCAGGGGTTGGCTGGCATCCTCATCACACACCTGTAGGATCGCCAAGGCAGAAGGAGAGAGAAGCAGTGACTTCAGGCAGTCTCTGGTTTGTTGGTGGGTTTTTAGATTATGAATTTGTTGGTTGGGGCTGCTTTATTAGGATTCCACATCAGGGCAGTTTAAATAGCAAAACCGTAGTGCTTCATGGTTCTAGAGGCAGAAGCCCAAGATCAAAGTGTTGGCAGCTTTGGTTTCTCCCGAGGCCTCTCTCTTTGTGTTCCCTGTGTCCCCTCATCTTCCCTTTGTGCCATTCCAGGAGCATACATTCCCGATGAACCTGTGTGTAAACAGCTTCCCGCTCTTCCACAGAGGCCTAGGTCAGACTGGATCACGGCCCGCTGTGACAGCTTCATTTTAATTTAACTATGTTTTTAATGGTGCCTATTTCCAAATGAGACTTGTGATACTGGGAGTTAGAATTTTATGATTCTTTCAGCAGAGAGAATGCAGAGTGGTTCACCATAGGCTAATTCATGAAAGAGGAAGGGAGAGGAAGGAAACTGAGAGGAGGGGGCAGGGAGGAGGGGAGATGGAGAAAGGAAAAGAGGGAGAGAGGGAGGGGGAGGAAGAGAAGAGGAAGAGAAGTGGGGAGGGAGGTTGTGGGGGGAGAGAAAGAAACAGCAAGTGGAGGCTGGGCAGCTGGACAGAACTAGGACTTAGGGCTCATGGCAATCAATGGCCACAAAGACGGTGACTGTGGCTCACAACCGATGTCCTGATAAAGACAGCAGACAGGTCAGGATTAGCACCAGTGCCCCAGGGCCGCATAGCTTCTGTCCTTGGAAGACGCAGCTGAGCCTTGCAACTGGTGCAGAGGCAGAGAATGGGGGCTGATGACACAGTCTCTGTACTTGGCCTTCCTTTCTGTACCAGATCTACTCCAAGCCTTTCTGATCTCGTCTCCTTCCTGGTGGAACAGGTATCCGAGCATGCCCCTCTCTGTGAAGACTGACTTGGATCATCCATGCAGCAGGGGTGGGAAACATCCATCCTGTGGGCCATATAAGGCCTGTCATATCATGGTATCTGGCCCTGCTAAGGCAACTGCAGATGGAACTCTAAATTCAACAATCTGGAGTGGGCAAGTTTGTAAGTTGATAACTTTGTATGGCTTGTGATTGCCGCAATGAAGATCCAAATGGCCTTGGCAGAAAAAAGGTTCCCCACCCCTGGAAGCAAGCGACGTGGTCCCTGGCACATTGCAGAGGCTCAACAGAAAGCTTTCACTTGGCTCCACATTTAACTTGATCTCCAACTGCATACTACTCATTTCTCCTCCCAGACTTTTAAAGAAATCATTAGCGGGATGATAGCGTTTAATTATAAAAACCATAGATGTTAATGATTTTGAAAAGAAAAGAAAAAAGTTTAGGAATGTGAAGAAAATGTGGAAACCTCTCTCTCAGTAACCTCCTAATATGGCTTCAAATCTGTGCCAGCTTTTTATTGGCTGATTGGTTTAAATAAGGTCAAGTTACTGAGCCCTCAGAGCCTGGGTGGCCCATGGGTCACGTAGTTGGGAAGATGAAGTCAGTTGGTGCTGTCTAATCTAGGTGGCAAGGAAATCTGAGGCTGGCACAGGGAGCATTTGCTGTGATGTCCTGGTTGTTTTCACCACTATTATCATGAACTTCCCTGCAGGGTGCAAAGGAGAGCCTGGACTGGATGGCAGAAGGGGCAGAGATGGCATCCCTGGGCCTCCTGGGCCTCCTGGAAGCAAAGGTGACCCTGGAGAGGCTGGCTACCCTGGAGTACCAGGTAGTGTTGCAGTGTTTCCTGTTCCGTCTGACAGCATTGGCCAGGGGCTGGATAACAACTCTGACTCTCCCATTGCCTTTCAAACTGGATCGTGGCGAAAGAATTTGCCTTAGATACAGACTCAGCGGGCGTCGGGCGCCATCAAGGCTCCCTATGCAAACTGATGCTATCCTACCTAGTTCCAGCCTAGGCAGTATTGTGTGGCATTCCCCCATAAAAGATCCTGGTCTGTCAGCCTGGTTGCCTGGGCTATCAGCTGCAGGAGCTGCATTCTAAGGACCTGGGAGCTGGCACATGTTGCTCACACACTACAGTTAAGAGTATCATCTCTTGGCTTCTGGTTTTCTGAGTTCACTTCATCTTACCACAGAGCCATGAATATATTCACGTAAAATAGAGGCAACAAATTGGGGAGAGTGTTTTTGTTAGGGTAGTAGGGATTGAGACATGAGGCTGTGGGGAAAATGGAATTAAAAGGTAAGTTTAACTTGGTACAAAGTTTTTCTTGAAACCGATGCATAGGTTTTCATGATACATTTTCCGTAAACTTTAAAAATTGATGTATTCGGGCCCGGTGCGGTGGCGCAAGTGGTTAAGGTCCTCACCTAGCACGCCCGGGATCCCATGTGGGCGCCGGTTCTAATCCTGGCAGCCCAGCTTCCCTTCCAGCTCCCTGCCTGTGGCCCAGGAAAGCAGTCGAGGACGGCCCAAAGCTTTGGGACCCTGCACCCGCATAGCATTGGCCGTTGCGCTCACTTGGGGAGTGAATCATTGGACGGAAGATCTTCCTCTGTGTCTCTCCTCTCTGTATATCCGCCTTTCCAATAAAAAATAATAAAAATAAATCTTTAAAAAAAATTGATGTATTCTAAAGGCAGAGGATCAGAAAGAGAAGGAAAGATTGAGACAACTTCTATGCATTGGTTCAATGGCTGCAACACCAAGGGCTTGCCTGGACTGAAACCAGGATCTAAGAACTCTGTCTGGGTCTCCCCTAGCAGTGGCAAGGATCCGAACGTTTGGGCTATCACCTGCTGCCTGCCCAGGCTTGTTAGCCGAGAGAGCTGGCTCAGTGGAGGAGCTGGAACTCAGACAGCTGCTTCAGGATGATATGGGTACTCCAAGTAGTACCCTTAACTTGCTGTGCCACACAATGCCAGCCCTTTCTGTGAATTGTTTAAATACCCCATACATGATTCTGAATTCTGCAGGTAGCATATGAGGCACTGGGGACCCACAGACTCTGTGACAGAATCTCTCTGGGGAGTGCCTGGTGAGAGGTGTAGATCCAACAGCAGGCCCGTGATGGCTAGGAGAAGCTGCTGGCAGGGCTTCGTGGTGTCGGCAGAAGAAGTGGTCCGCATGTTGAAGAGCTGCCAGACAGCTTTGGCCCCACTGTGTGTAGGCAGGAGGGCTCAACATTCCCTCTGTTCTCTACAGATCCAAAAATGCCACTTATAAAATTGTGACAGGGCTGATGCAACCTCCAGCCACCGCTCTGTGGTTTCAGGATTACAGTGTCAATAGGGAGAGCCTGTTAGACTCACAGAAACAGATTGGGAAAAAAACAAACAAACCACGAAACACCTTTGGATTTCAAGGCCTAACTGCACATTTGCCATTCGCAGTTACAAATAGTACTGGCCTCTGGAATAAGTCCGACCCTGAGAGGTGTCACTGGAAACAGATCCAGCTAATCTTATGTAGAACTGGTCATTTCCTGCCTTGCTAACAAGAATTCTAGAGACAGGTTTCCTTCCATCTCCCTCCCTCATGAAAGAGGGAGAATTCAAAGTCAGATTCAGAGGACCCAAACTCTTGCCATCCTCAGCACGCAGCGGGCGGTATGTTAAAGCTGTGAGAAGGGCAGGCATACTGGATGGGGCAGGGAGACCACACTTGATCAGTCCTTTCAAGAGCTTCTCTCTTCCTCACTTCCTACCTCTCCCTGCTTGGTGTGTGCTCATCCTTTGTTCTCTTCCTCAGGTACAACAGGTGCTTGACGAAGATGAGGCTGTCCCATGGTGTGTGTGTGTGAGAGAGAGAGAGAGAGAGAGAGGAAGAGAGAGAAAGAGAGAGAGGGAGAGAGAGATTCTTCAATCTACTGATTGTCTCTGCAAATGGCTGCAACGGCCAGAGCTGGGCTAGGCTGAAGCCAGTAGCCCAGAGCTTCCTTTTTATCTTCTGCATGGGGGCCCAGATTTAGGCTATCTTCCAGTGCTTCCCCAGTCACAACAGCAGGGAGCTGAAGAGGAAGAGGAGCAGCTGAGTCTCAGACTGGCACACATAAGGGATGCCAGCCTCACAGGTGGCAGCTTTCCCCCCTATTCCACAATGCCAGCTCCCTGTGTTTTCATGCTTAGGCAGTTCAAGCATCTGAGGCTTACTTGCAACACACAGGTGTGTGTTGATATCCTTGGCAGACTGGTTTCAGGACCTTAGATTCTAAAATCCAGGAGCGCTCAGTTCCCTTATCCAAAATGATGTGGTATTTGCATAGAACTTTAAATCTACTCCAGATTACTTAAAATACCTTTTCTA
This sequence comes from Ochotona curzoniae, assembly GCF_017591425.1. Taxonomy (NCBI): domain Eukaryota; kingdom Metazoa; phylum Chordata; class Mammalia; order Lagomorpha; family Ochotonidae; genus Ochotona; species Ochotona curzoniae. The sequence continues at coordinate 142,173 of NW_024467032.1, forward strand.
GGTATAAAATCGGTATACTGTAATGTTTAGGGAATGTTTGTGAGAAAAATGACTAGATATTTTCAGTACATGTTTAATTTAAAAAAATTGTTTGAAATTGGATGAGTCAGTGGCAGCAGACCCATGGAGAGCAGACTGGCTGAAGGTTGTCTGTGGGTCTTGCAGCTATAGGAGCAGGCTGCCCGCTTCTGTGCGCTGGGTGCTTAGCACAGCACCAGAGCAAGAGGTGCTGAGAAGGTTAATGTGACCCTCTAAACTGACTTTGCTTTATTTCCTTTTATCTACTTCTCTAGGACCTCCTGGTCCCACTGGGGACCCTGGACCCAAAGGGTTAGGCCCAGGTTATCTCAGTGGCTTCCTCCTGGTCCTCCACAGTCAGACAGACCAAGAACCCGCCTGCCCCATGGGCATGCCCAGGCTCTGGACTGGGTATAGCCTATTGTACCTGGAAGGACAAGAGAAGGCTCACAATCAAGACCTTGGTATGGACAAACCACATAACCAGCTGTGCCCATTATCTGCCAATCAAAATGTTAGGATTATTCTTACAGATTTCACATGTCTTAAGTTAGCACTGGTTTTCAATAGGCTATTATTTTTTTCTTTTTTAAAAACCTACCGTGCTGATTCTTAGCAACTTTTATTTATTATCCTCTGAAATATGCAAGGAAATGCATGCTGCTTGATTACTTTGGTTTTGAGTTAAAAAGGATTCTTTCTCAGTTATGGAAGTGTAAAGTCTGCACTGAAATTCAGTTTTTCTTCTTCATTTTAATGACCGAATCAGGACTTGGTTGGCTGCTGTTTTACATGTGAAATAATGCATGGGTAACACCTACTGGCTATGTCCTAGTGCTAACCTGCCTCAACTTTCTGCCCTACTCCAAATGCCTTTTCAGTCACAGAACTTGGTTTTGAGGTCACCTCTTGGTTCTCCTGGTCAACAGTGGACTTTTACACTCTAGGAACCAGTTTCAGGGCAAGAGTTTAAGCTTCTAGGTGCTGCTCAATACTGTCTTTCCAAGACAGTGGGACTGCACCTCCCAGCAGGAAGCACAGATGGTAAAGAGGGCAGCCCAGGGCAGCCACTATTTACGCGTCTGAGTCACATCATTCTGTTTCCTATCCCAAGGGCCTTGTTTAATGAGCACAGGGGAAAGGAAGAAATAATGCTTCACCTTTGGATTCCACGAGTGTTTTCTTCTTTGTCTCTTTCACTTCTACCATCAGCCTCTTTCCTGCCTTGCCTAGGGAGAAGTCTTGCCTCTCTTGGCCCAGTCTCATGATATATAGAGCACTCCTTAACAAGATTGACATGGCTGAATCTTCTGACCTGATTGTTCTCTGAGTACCCCGAGTCACACAGCACATCCCCGCTCTTGCCATCTCTCTGGTGAACTTGAGTTTTCTGAGTTGCACACTCCATATTTCTGGTTTTCTTTTGAACGGGCCTCATTACCACCTCGCAGCCTGGCTACATCCTTTCATTTGTCAAGCTTAAAATAACTCCTGCCAGGTATCCTTCCCCTAAGTCTAAGTGACCCCAGTCACTGGGCTTGTCTCACTGTCCTTTCACTGTGTTTCTGCTCATCCATTTGCCTTGGGCCATCAACTGCTTAGTAAAAGCACAGATGTATCAGCCCCACCCACTGTGGGCTCCACAGGGAGCTATGAGTAGATGAGTGCACAAAGACTGTCCCACAGGGCCAGGAGCTGGCAGAAATGGCTTTACCACCACAAAATTAGGCTTTGGCAAGAGCATCCATACATCAGAATACATGTCTGAACACCACGTGTCGGGCAGCTCACCGGGCATGCCTGCACAGTATGCTCAGACATCTCTCCCTCCCTTCAAAGGTCTGGCAGGGTCCTGCCTTCCCATCTTTAGCACGCTGCCCTTTGCCTACTGCAACATCCACCAAGTGTGCCACTATGCCCAGAGAAATGACAGATCCTACTGGCTGGCCAGTGCTGCACCCTTGCCCATGATGCCAGTCGCGGAGGAGGAGATTCGTCCCTACATCAGCCGCTGTGCTGTGTGCGAGGCCCCAGCACAGGCGGTGGCAGTGCACAGCCAGGACCAATCCATCCCTCCATGCCCACGAGCCTGGAGGAGTCTCTGGATTGGGTACTCCTTCCTGATGGTGAGTTCCCTGCCCTTGGATCCTGCTACATCTGCTCTAATATCTTTTTTTCTTTTGGCCTGAACTGGACAGTAGTATACTCACATGGCCATGAAGACCTACAGCCTGTTGAGATACTGGGCTCTAATTATTATTGTTGATTTATGGCTATTGTGAATCATTTTTTTTTCTCACTACTTTGATATAATCTGGGAGATGCATTTACTTCAGCCATTGGCTCCATTGTGTGTTACACCCAACTTATACTTTGTTTTCTTATGAAATAATTTAAGCAAACACAATAGGAACAGATCTGGGCATGTCACTGTGGGGGTATGGGGCTGTGTGTGTCTTGAGTTCTAATTCTTTGCTTCTCTGGGTAGCACACAGGAGCTGGGGACCAAGGAGGGGGGCAGGCCCTCATGTCACCTGGAAGCTGCTTGGAAGACTTCAGAGCTGCGCCATTCCTTGAATGCCAAGGCCGGCAGGGCACATGCCACTTCTTTGCAAATAAGTACAGCTTCTGGCTGACAACAGTGCAACCGGACTTGCAATTTTTCTCTGCCCCTTCACCAGACACCTTAAAAGATGGCCAGGCCCAACGCCAGAAAATCAGCAGGTGCCAAGTCTGTGTGAAGTACAGCTAAAGACTGCTCAAGTCACCTACCTAAGCCTAGCAGGAGAGGAAGGGGAGGCAAGATTTCCCGGGCTGTGCTGAGATTTAATGGTGCTCACTTCACACTTGACTTTTAGCTGTTCTTTGTGTGCTAATGTGTGTTCCCAGAGTCCTCCAACTTCTTCCTCTGTTCCTTGCTGATTAAGCACGGGCTACATGTATGGATTTGTTGGGACCAATCAATCTAGGTGCAGCCCAGATCTCCTTATTCTAAGGAGGCTGACAGAAGAGCTGTTTTATTTTAAAATATGCTAATTCTCAAGATGGCAAATAGATGATAAAGGTGTGATTACAAATCACATTACTGAAAACTTAATTCATTGGTTAATAGCACCTCAAACAACTGAAGTCAATTACTCTATGATAAAGTGGGCTTTGGGATGGATTTTTTTTTTACAGGAAAGAATAAATAGGCCAGTAAATGAAACTAGAAAGTAGAGATTTTCAGTGTTTCAAAATGATTTTCTCTGTAATCTATTTTTCCATGCACTTTAAATAATTGCAAAACCATGACCCAAAGAGATTAAAGAAAAAAAAAAATCACATTGCCAGCTTTCACAGTTCATTTTGGAACAGAATGAACCATTATGCCAGGAAGGCCCACAGTTGCTGTATTCCAGAGATGCGACATTAGCATAAATACATCACAGATGAATATGAAACATTATGTTCTCTTCTGTATTTTTCGGAGAATAGAAATGCCTACTTTCAACCCTTTTGAGAAGCAGCAATTATCGAAAAAAATATATTCAATAAGGGATTAGGAGCCTAAAAGCTATTAATGAATATTAAGGTAGTGATTCACAAAAACGGACTCCCCATTGCCCTGCACGTCCAAACACAGAGCCTTTCCCCAGTTGGGGCCTGCGCTCAGCACTAATGGGCCTGGAGCCACATGGGGCTTACTCAGGCGGGGACACAGGCCCCACAGAGCACCTCGCTCCCCCCTTCTCCCCAGGAGAACCCCAGAGCTTCCCAGCAGATCCCAGCGGCCACTTTGCCTGCACATACATAATGGCAGCTCCTGTGGGGAGGTGACAGAGCTATCATTATGCACTTGGGAGAAAATGAAGGGCCGACTTAATTAAACTTGGGTAGGAAGATTCATTCAAGCCAGGGTCACCCCATGGCCCTTCTTAAATGAAACAAAGACAGTGTATAATTTGAATTGCATGTGCCCATGATTGCTTTTCTTCAGGGGCGTCCCATATTTTAAATTTTACATTCTTATGTTTTATATCTGTGTTGTACCAAGGCAACAATTTGACATTTGGCATTTGTGTTTTCTCTACAAATTTCAGAGACAGATCAATTTGTAATGAGAGCGTTTTCTAAACAGCAAAAGATCTTCTTGCTACTTTGCTAGGAACTCAGTTGTTTAATCCTACAAATCAAAAGATATTTTAGAAAAGGCTTCTAGGAAATTTGCCTTCCTCATAAAGAATAAATGTCATTTTGAGGGAAAACTAGACATATCTCATGAGAGAGACATTCATTTTAGGACTTGGTTTTAGTGCACTTAAAAAATAATTGACACAGGCAAAGCTCAATTAAAATTTTGTTTCTAAGAACTGTTTTCCTTGCCAAATTTTAATCTGTAATGAGCTCTTCTATGCAGAACACATTTCAAATAGTTTTGCTCTGGACTGTCCCCAGACTGGCAATTTATTTTTAAGAGTACTCCTCTCATAAAAAGAAAAATGAGCATTTTAAGATGGAATGTTTTCTTGATATAGGAGAATGTTTGTAGTTTGAGGCATTTTTTTTTAAACTGTATCATATACACGTTAAATATCTAAGCACCTGAAATTTAAGGCAACATCAAATTTATTTGTAATTTTCCATTTCTAAAATCTTTATCTGTTATCAAAATTCAAGCCTCTCAAGTGCTTATCTTCTTCTTTGTGAACTTGCTGACAATGTTTTCTGGGAAGAAGGGAGGGTGACAAATAGGACATCAGAAGTTTATCTTTTAAAGTGCTTTAAACATTTCAACTGTGATGGCAGCATATAATCAGAATTATTGTTGTAGGTAAGTTGACAATACCAGGCTCAATTAAGCAGACATTTTCCCATTACATTGTGGCTTGGATAGGGAGTTCAGAATGTGGGTATCATATAGGAGCCCTCTCTAAATGCCAAAAATGTGCTGCCTTTGATTTTTGGAAAGTATGTTAAATGGTCAAAGAGCAAAATAATAGGAAAAAAAAAATAGCTTCTTAACATAGAAGAGCACATTGAATCATTATTGTTTGGATCTATATCATGGTGCTTTAAAACATCCTTCTCTGTGAAGGGCCCTGAGCAAAGCTTTGTTCTTCTAGTTCATTATTAGGGATGGTAATTACCCCATGGTGATAGGAATCCCTCCCTTCATGTCTGTTGAATGAGATTGCGCTGTGGAAACCAAGAGGCTGGAGCAGAGGACTGGACTGTTTTCTTCTGGGTTCTGCCCAGTGCTAATGCAGCCTACCATCTAGACAGGCCCGCATGCTGCAAGTGGCCTGCTCCCCAGACTGGCACCCAAGGCATCCCTTCCTGGACATGGCCACATCCTGGCACCCAACACAGCCCTTCACTCCTGCTCTTGCAGGCGACCTCTCCTGACTGGTTTCTCATTCCAAATCTCAGTCATCATTTAAGGTCCACCCAAACTTAATTTTGTTACCCTTTGGCTGCAAATTCTTCAATGACTCCCCTGCCTGTGAAATCCAGCCTTGGCAAGGGGTGAGAGTTACAGCGGGAACTCGGCGCTCCCCTCTGGGAGTATCTCTTGCCACAGTGGATACCGTGAGGCAGTTGTGCAGACACTCACAGTGCCTCTGTGCTTGTGCTCTGGTGCTTTCTCTAAGTGGTATCCTCCCTCACATCCACTCAGCTGGCAGCCACCTACCTCTCTTGAAAGACTGATTTATGGGGTATGTGTGTGACCTCCCCCCGGAGACTGTGACTACTTCTACTGTTCCCTGCACCACGAGGCCAACTTGCTTCTCTGCTGTCTCGATGAAATTCTTCATTTCACTGGTAAAATGCAAATCCCCCCAAAATAGGGGCCAGCCATATTTTACTTACTCTGTGTGCCCAGTTGCTAGCAAAGAGCTGGGCATATTGCTGACACTTCACTTTAGGCATTGGGTGTCTGTTTTGCAGATAAGGTTCCTTGTGACAAAATGGTAACAAGGATAAATTGAATGTTCAACGTAAGTGCCTTGCCACAACCTCCTAGGAAAATTATTCCCAGAAGGTCAATTATAAGCTTTAATCATTGCTTTCCCCACCTCCAGAACAGATTATTATTTTTTCTACAAATGGAAATTTCAGAAATGATGAGATTTTGAGCGATTTGGCTGGGAGAAGATCCTTCAATGACTCATGCCACGTCAGAGTAGGTTGTAATCTGTGAACCGTCATGACTGAAAGATTCATAGTACAAAGTCTCCTCTAGATGGTTTGTATGTGTATGTTATAGATTCTTACAAAAACAGCCAATGGGATGGCCTATTCTGAGCCTCATAGAAACCATAAGGAAGAAAACCACTGAATGTCTGTGTTCCAGGAAATCTGACTTACGCCCTGCTTGACTCACTGGAATAACCTGATAATTGTTACTTTTTTCTTGGTTGCATTTGGTAGAATAGTGCCAAGATGTGGGCTTCAGATTTCTGCATCCAAATTTGAACCCAGCTCTATCCCTTTCTAGCTGCCAAGTGCCCCTCCCCTGAGTTCCATTTCCCTCATTTCCAAGATGGTACAAAATGCCTATGGTTGTTTTCAAAATTCAGCTTGTCTGCCTAGCAGTCAACATGTCTAGCAGACACAGCAGCCATCCTACTTTTATTATGGTCACATCATCTACTTAAACTACTTAGTATAAAAATATTTCTTGCTTTTTTTTCACACTGTAGAATTCTATTATGATTCTCACAGGGCATATAAATTACTGATTAGAATTATTTATAGCTGGCCAATTCTTAATGTCTTTGAGAATGCTGTTTTATTTCAATTCTCAAAGCTGCTGTACCACAAAAACATCACAATTTCCTGCAGGGACATTATCGGTAGGTTCTGCAGGGAACAAACAATTGACATTAAAAATCAGTACTCTGCAATTGTCATTGTTATTATCTGCCAGAAATTCTGCATAATGCATTTTAAACCACCGAGGCTGGCTGCCACATCCATGGGAAATGCTTGAATTTTATGGTGCTTAAATATTTAATGATTCATGGGGAAAAATGTGAAATATGTCCAATAAATTGCCTCCCTTTCTCTAACCTATGATTGTAAAGTTAGACTTTCCACATGTAACTTTTGCAAACACCTGGTCTGCTGCTGACACTTAAATCTTTGCTGTATTAAGATTTGTAATATGGTTCATTATACATAAAATCCTGTCATGACTTCCGAGACACCTGTATTTTATCTGTTGCATTTATTTTCTTTCCAGCCTTGATGGGTTTGAGAGTAACGAAAAATAGCTTCACAACTTCTTGGCAGAAACCCTGTTGAAAAGGGGGAGGAAGGTGGAAGAGATTTTCAGTACTGAGCGAGAGGACCCAGATGTTGCATCCAGAGAGCCATGGAGCAGTCTTGGACTGCATTCATGATGTCCACTATTCCAAAGGCCTTTGCAAGCCATGCGACATGATTGATTTCATCATGCTACTCTTTTTTTTTTTTTTCCCCAAGCAGCAAAATAGATTTTTACCACATTTAGTGATTTCTGTTAGGCATGTTTCCATTTTCTTTGCTAAAAACCCACACATCAAAATCTGCCGGTTTATCTTTCTGCCATCTGACCTTCAATGTCAGCATTATTCTCTCTGTCCTTAAAGCCACAGTGCTGTCATGTAAGCAGCCTGCTCACATGCACCATACCAGAAGATCGTCACAGGCCTGTGAGTAGATAGGGGAATAAAGCACTGCCCCCCACCCGAGCCTCCGACCCCGTTCAGAACACCTCCATCACCCAAGCCCCTGACCCTCTTCTGAACATCCCTCCCAGCCCCCCACCCTGTTCAGAACACCCCTCCAGCCCCCCACCCTGTTCAGAACACCCCTCCAGCCTCCGACCCCTTTCAGAACACCACCATCACCCAAGCCCCCGACCCTCTTCAGAACACCACCATCATCCAAACCCCCGACCCTCTTCTGAACATCCCCCCCAGCCTCCCACCCTGTTCAGAACACCCCTCCAGCCCCCGTTCAGAACAGCATCCACATACCTGGCCAGAAAGGGGTTTGGGAACTTAGGAAGTTAGAGTACAAGAAGCATGATTCAGCAAAACCAAGTACCAGAGGAAAGGCATAAACATTCACAGATCAGGCCTGCACACACTAAACATACGCTGAGGACTTCAGGAACATCATCAGAGGTGACACGTCACATCACTGTCACCTGAAGTGATCTGCACGAGCTCCAGGTGTAATTTTGGCCACATGTGGTCCTGTAGGATTTCATTGGAGATCCTAAAGAGCTAGCTCAGTGGCTTTCACAGGCTACTATTATGGGATAGCAAGTTAATATGCAAAAAGCACGCAAGTCATTATCACAGGATGTCAACACTCTGGGCAGCTGAAGGAAGCTTGCCGTCAAGGGGTGGGGTGGGTGTTTCAGCAAAGCAGATCAACTCGCACTAGTGTAGGTGTCAATCTCACTGAACTCCTCATCCAACTCCCAGCTAATGCATCTGAGCAAGCAGAGAAGTTTATCGAACTACCTGCCACATGGGAATCACAGATAAGGCTCCTGGTTTCGGGCTTCAGGCTGGCCAGCCGCGGCCACTGCAGCCGTTTGCGGAATGCATGCGCAGATGGAAGATCTCTTCTTTAACTCTGCCTTTCAAATAAATCTCCAAAAAGGGGTGGGGTGGATCCTTTACTCTCCATTGTTGCAAGAGGAAAACTGCAAGCACAGGCATATCAAACATAGACCTATGTGAGGCACAATGGCCGGAGCTGGTGCTGTCCTCGGGGATCCATGGGAAAAACTCAGTGGCGCTGGTGTTTTAGGTGTTGTCTCCTACGTCACAGCATCTGATGAAGTGGGATGTGTCTGCAGACTGATACATGCAGTTGGCGATACCTCCACCTCAGCTGATCATCAACACGTCACTTAGGAAAGCTTCCAAATGAATGTTCCTACAGGCAAATGCCTGCCTTCACATTTTTTCCTGATGTGATTAAAAAAAAAGAACATTCTACAACAATATCAATATACAACTAGCATTTATGTTTATCTGTGCTACTTGTGACAGCATAAGTGAACTCTCTGTTTAAATTCTCAAATCTTTACTGGCTCTGATGTCCAAAGAACTGCAGAAAGCATGCAGAAGCATGGCCATGGTCGCTATTCTTGTGAAGCTTATGATCTACAGAAAAATATTCCCTGTGCAGTAGAACAAGCCATGCCATGTGGCATGGAGAGACAATAGCGTAGCTGATAGGGGAAAGGTTATCCCAGACAGTGGTCCAGTCAAGATCTTAGCCACAGGGTCAGGTGGAAGGGACCTGGATGGACTGAGAAGGGGAAAGGCCATAGCATACAAATGATAAGAGGCTCAGAAACGTGCACTGCCTAGCTAGTAAAACCCATCAGCAGACCCTGTCAGCGTCTAGCTCAAGCTCCGCTGTTGAGTGGGGCTGCTGGCTGTAAGACTTTTATGTTTCGGCAACAGAGACAGAATCAAAAGTAAGAGGTAAGTGGCATCATAAAGGGAATTTTGGAAACTGGCTGAGTTAGGTAAACTGAGTGAAGAGGTATTTTAACTATTGAGCAGAACAAAGAATTAAGGGATTTTAAGGCCCTTCTAAGCTAAGAGCCTGTGATTCTAAAACAAAATATTAGGGGCTGAGAGAGAGAGCAAGCATGCAGGAGCACAGACTAAAGGACTGCAGTGATCCATGCAAAAGGGAAAGGGAATGTATAGGATTCTTTTTACGGCAGGTTGAATGCATTTTTTTTAAATGGAATCTCAAGAGAAGGCAAGACTTAGAACTGGCTCTGCCACCTCCTCATGCACACCTCCCACATTAGAGCCTCCTTTGGCATGGGAGAGTAGGTCTTTCTCCCTTTATTTTATTCCCCAGGCAACATAGTATGCCAAATGTGCACAGTAGCCCCACGGCACCAGGAGTTACTGACTACTTAGCTTCAGCTTTACCAGCAGGCAGTGTAAAAGGATTCAGGAGGTCTGGACATTATGTGTGATACATTTCAAGGCTCTATGAGGTGGCAAATGAAACTACACCTTCCTGCTAGCACCCAGCAAAGGTTCAAGAGTAACATGTCTCTTCAGTTGACTGAAGGCACCAAACTGTGGGAACTGGATGCTCCACATACAATCAGGAAACTACTATTAAACAAAGACACGACATTTTATAAGATTTATAAAATGACTTCTTATACATGTCTAGAAGTTGTGATTATTTCATTCTATAAACATTGTGTGATTGGTTATACCATCCAAAATACAATTCTAATCTTTTAGAAATTTTATTATTTCAATCCCCAGGAAGCTGGGATTGAAACTAGAGCTAGGACTGGGACTTGGGTGTTCTGGTAAGGCACGTAGGACTACCGGCCCATGTCTTAAGAGCCATGTCAAACATTCACTGCTAATTCTAATGTTTTTATATCTGACAAGTCAAATAAGGAGATATTCCTCCTGCAACACATAGATAAAAATTAGAATAATTTCATAGACAGCAATTAGACTTCTAATGCAATTTAAAAACTACTTTGGTTGGAAATTAATATGAAGGGAGGAGAAAAGGGTGGGGAGCCTGTTGGTGCAGAAATAAAAGGCAGGCCCGAGTGCAGTCATGTCCCATCTCCACTCTCATGTAGGAAGCATGTCGTCAGGTAGCTGTGCACAGTCAGAGCAAAACTCAGTGTTATACTGAATGGCTGTGTGCTAGGCAAAGATGGCTTGTATAAAAGAGGTTAGCTAGTTAGTGTAGTGGGAGTCAAGTGCACAGAGAGGAATGACAGCCTGAACATGTAAATTTGAATAAGTCCACCAGACACAACTGATACTACAGATAGGCTGTAGTTATACGTCAATTATGAATTAACCCAAGGCGCTCAGGTCAAAGCACTTCCCAGATGCCAGTACTTTCCTTAGCTCAGTTGCGCACCCAAGTATCAATGTTTCCTGCAGGTAAATTCATATTAGGAAATAGACACAAACCTCAAGGTCCAAATGTTCCAAAGTTCACAAACGTCTGTGAAGAAAAAATAAAAAAAGCAACATTCCTAAATTGTTCATACTGGGTATTTCCGAGTGGTTGGAAGAGAGGTGATTTTAAAATTATGCCTGTAGTTATTTTTACATATATTAATTTTTTCTTAATATAGTACTTCTTTTTAAGTTTGCTTTTATAATTATATATTTCTTCATTCGTAACTGTACAAATCGATTTTCCTCATTGCCAATATAGCAGACCTCCCCCCAACACAAAGACACTTTTTAAAGACAGCAACCTGGGCCAGGCCCAATGGCTCAGTTGGCTAATTCTCTACTTCCATATACCAGGATGCCATATGGGTGTTGGTTCATGTCCTGGCTCCTCTATTTTCCATCCAGCTTCTTATTGTGGCCTGAGAAAGCAGTGGAGGACCGCCCCAAACCTTGGGACCCTGTACCTGCACGGGAGATCTCGACAAAGCTCCTGGCTCCTGGCTCCTAGCTTTGGATTGGCTCAGCTCTAGCCACTGTGGCTTTTTGGGGAGTGAACTAGTGAATGAAGATCTTTCTCTTTATCGTTCCTCTCTGTAAACCTGCCTTTCCAATGAAAATAAATCTTAAAAAAAAAAAAAAAAGACAGCAAGATAAAACTGGAAAACTATACCTAACTCCCCATAACAATAAAATCTCCATGATCATATGACCATAAATATATCAGTTATTTTTTGCCTTTGATGTTTTATTAAAAAAAATACAAGCACCAGAAAATGCCTTAAATGAGTCAGATAGATAATCTACAGCTTATATTTGTCCAACACAAGCAGCTAGCACAGCGGCCAGTGTAGAGGCACTTTTTTGAGGAAGTAAGCTTCTTGCAAGGATTTTGAGTGACCAAGGCACTGAAGACCCTTGCCTTTCTTTTGTATGGCTCTTGCTGTTGCTCACTGAGTAGTCCCATGGTGTGTCTGGGTACACTGTTGCCACTGGAGTGATGGCTGGGAGTCCACGATGCTGGTGATACTTGTCAGTGATGGAATGTCAGGTGTCTTCCCCTCCTGAGGTCCGTCTGCCACATTTTCAGTCAAGCATTCCTCAAAGGTGGGCTAGTAAGCGCACCACAAATACCCAGAGATGCCATATGGATGCAGGGCCTGAGGAGCCTGCGTGCCTACTGAGGTATGGGAGAAGTGCAAAGGTGGCTGCCACCCGGGGCCTGGATCATCCCCACGGCAATGTTCATGGAGCATAAAGGGATGACTTGTTGCCTCCTACTCAGTGAAACCCAAAGACAACAGGTAGAATAAGGGACTGATGTTTTCAACCAGCAAACAAAACTTCCTGGCAAAGTCTGAGCTTCCAAGAGCAAAACAAGGCAGGTGCAGCAGTCAGAGGAAGGAGACATGGAATATGGTGCCTGCCCCATGGAAAGGACATTTGCTTTGTCACAGAGAACAAGGCCAGGAGAAGGGTCACTTCTGGAGAGCTGAGTGCTACCTTCCAGAAGCCTGGAGTCCATACATGTCGGAGTGGCACCTGCAGGAGTCGGAGGGCTGAGGGCCCCAGGCACACGTGAGCACTCCATGGGGAGCATTCTGCTTTGACCTGAAAATTATTCTGGGCTTGAGGAAGGAGCCAAATGGGCGGTAATTCCCCAGTTAGATCACGTCCTCCGAAGGTGGCAGGCCATGTCACTGATTGTCAAATCTGTGAAGCCGCTGTCTCCGCATTTCTTCTTCCGGTGAGAGACGGAACCCGTAGGGTGGAGGGCCATTTCTGTTGTTT